>NC_056732.1:628985649-629075649 GCF_019279795.1 Protopterus annectens | reverse complement strand
GCAGTGATGCTCCCTGGTGCAGAACTTGCTGAGCTGATTGGGGTGGGAGGCAAAGTCATCGACCTTCCGGGTGCCCCATTTTTGAGTTATTAGGGTGAAGGTTCTTTGGTGTAGCTGCTACTCATGCGGGTCCAGAAGATTTCTGCTTAAGTAGTCTGCCAGAAAGTTGAGAGAGCCCAGCAGGAATTGTGCTAACAGATGGAGTTCTATAGCAAAAGCTGTGTGCCAAAGGGTCATGGCTAGCCTGCACAGAGAGAGCAAGACTGAGTCCTAAGACCTGCTTGTTGATATACCACATCACAGTTGTGTTGTTGGTTTTGATCAGGAGAGCCCATGGGGAGAGAAGGAGCATGAAAGTGATCAATGTGTGCTGAACAGCTAACATCTCTTTTTGGTTCATGTGCAGATGGATTTGCTGTGGGCTCCATTAGCCCTGTATGCACCTGCCATCTAGGAGTACACCCCGGGCATAGTCTGATGTATCTGTGGTGAGGGTCTGGGCGGCGGGGGGTGGTGAGAAAGGTAGTCCCTTGTTGGGGAGCTTGCTGCTGACCACTAAAGAAAATCTTTCCTTAGGCAAAGTATCATTGATATAAGAGTTTTCAGGTATTGAGAGAGTGTTGACACCAAAGGCTTTTTTAGGTACCATTGAAGTTTCCTCATATGTAGTCTGGCATATGGAACGAGTAGAATGCAAGATGCCATCAACCCCAGAGCTTGCAGGATTTTCCTTGCAGATAACTGGGGTTTGGTGGCTAGTTGAGAGAAGTAGGCTGTCAGGTAATTGTTTTTCTGGTGTACAGAATGCAATCTGGGATGCTGTGTCCAGGCTTGCTCCCAGGAAAATAATCCTTTGGGTGGGTACTAGTTTGTATTTCTTTTCGTTGATGGTGTACCCCAGGGAGGTCAGCAAGGACTTAAAAGCCAGGTGCTTGAGCAGCTTTTCCTGTCTGCCTGAATTGGGCAGTCGTCTAAGTATGGGTAAATTTGGATATTCCTTAGTCTGCAGAAGGCAATGGCGGAAGCCAGACATTTTGTGAAAACTCTGGGAGCAGTAGACACACCAAAGGGAAGCACAGACAACTGAAAGTGCAGAGATCCTGCCCTGAAATGGAGATATTTCCTGCATGATTCCCTGAGAGGAATGTGGAGGTAGGCCTCTTTTAGGTCTAAGGTGGCTAGTCAAGCATCCTTGGAGAGCATGGGTAGCAGTTGCTGAAGGGTGAGCATTTTGAATTTTGGTATCACCAGGAAGGTGTTTAGAATGGATAGATGGAGGATGGGGCGCCAGGTGCCCTCTTTTCTGGGTACCAGAAAAAGTCTACAGTAAAAACCTTGGCGCCTCTGTTCTGCAGGAATGTGCTCTATTGCCCTCAGAGAGCAGGGAAACTACTTGCTTTTTTGCCTTTGCCCACTGGTTTGGAGGTAAATCTGGGAACTCTTTTGGGGTTGAAAGAGTGCGGAAAGAAAATTTATATCCCTGGGATGCAGCAGTCATTGGTAATGGTGGCCCATGTGCTTGCGTGAAAGGAGAGTTTTCCTCCTAGGGGCAAGTGCAGGTGGGCAAAAGGAGGGAGTGGGGGAGGAGAGTCACTGAGTTCTTACCATGAGGGGGTGGCCTAGAACTCCCTGGTTTTTAAGTGGAGTAACTCCACTGCTTTGATCTCTGCATTCCCTGTGGCTGTTGTCTGGGAGGTCTGCTTCCCCAGGGTCTGGGCTGAACTGACCTGGTGGGGCAGGAAAGGACCAGTGCTTGGAGGGGCACTGCCTGCTAAACCTGGGTGGCTGGACCTGTAGAAAATCCTTAATCTGTACATGTTTAGCTTTTTCTTCCATCTTTTTTAAGACATCCTCTGTCTTGGTGCCAAATTTGTCTTTGTGCAAGGGTGCATCCAATAATTTAGATTTGACATGGTCGGGGAAGGGCTGCTTAAGACGAGCATGCCTTCTAAGGACAGAACCGGTGACTGCTGCCCTGCAAGAGGCTTCTAGGGCATCAAAACCACAGTGTAAGGTGTGCTTAGTTACATGACTTGCAGAATACATTAACTCTTTAGATTATGCACAAGCAGGAAAGGAAAACACTTTTTGTTTGAGGAGTTCCATGTAGGTTGTTGAAATGTTAGCATATGGAACAGACAATTTAGTGCTCCGATAGCAAGAGTAGCAGAGGTGTATACTTTCTTACCCCATATGTCTAGTGCTCGGGAATGCCTAACTGAGGGGGTGGGATTCTTAGCTGAAGTTGCTTTAATTCCTTTAGGCCCTTGGGAAATTACCTCAGGGTCAGCAGTAGGATTTTTGAAAAGAAATTTGTGCGCATCAGGGACTCTGATACCGGTCAGGTTTCCTGGGAGCAGGAGATAGGGTGTCAAGGAGTCAAACCGGATTCCATGAAAACATTGTCCACAACATCCAGGACTGGGGGAAGAGCCAGGGGTCTGTGCTGTGGAAGATCTAAGAATTTTGAGTATCTTCTCAGACTGAGGGTAATCCTGACATTCCCATTGGAAATGCTCCCTTAAGGTGTGAAAGGTTTCCCCAAAGGAAAAGTCCTCGGGTAGAGAGGCTGTAGGAATGGACTCCTCCGAATCAGAATCCTCACAGGCAGAGAAGGGTTGCATGTCTTCATATGCAGACTCCTGTTCAGATAAAACTTCTGGGGACAGATCTCTTTCTTTTGGAAGGGGTAGCTTGGCTTTCCCTGATCAGCATAAGGTCTTCCGCCATTTTAAGCATTTGAGACTGAGGCAAGGAAGCAGGTACTCGAGATCGGGTCGGTCTCTTGGGTGTGCTTCATACCCTGGGCCTTAGAAACTCAGTTTTTGAAAGAATGGTAGACGCAAGTCAGCGTCGAGAATCAGTAGAGCAAAGTACTTCCTCGGAAGCTGGTGCCTGCTCATCGGCTCTGGACCCATCCAAGGTAGAGACAACCACATGATCATTAGTCAAAGAAGAGGTTTGCGGCATACCAGATTCTGAAAAGGGTCTCGGTAGTGGCCTGCAAATCCACAGAAGTGGGCATCAAGGGCTGCTAAAGCACCTCACTGAGGACCGGAGAACTGACGACTAGCTTCACAGAAGCGTCTGTAGGTTTGGACCTGTGCAGTATGTGTCTGTCTTTATCCTTAAGTTTTTTCGGAAGATCTGCTGCCAGATGGCTTACCGAAGC
Source organism: Protopterus annectens (assembly GCF_019279795.1). Taxonomy (NCBI): domain Eukaryota; kingdom Metazoa; phylum Chordata; order Ceratodontiformes; family Protopteridae; genus Protopterus; species Protopterus annectens. The sequence continues at coordinate 629,072,477 of NC_056732.1, read as the reverse complement.
CATATCAGAATTAGAGGACTATAAGCAAAAATATCTAGCTACAATAAGAGCCTGATGATGATGTATAGTTCTGGTGTTAAAAAGCACAAAAGCGACAGTGAGAGACAGTGGTCTGAGCCTAAGCAAGTGACGCAGTAAAAAGAAAGTCTCTGTGTGGTATTTGCTTTCCACAGGCGAGACAATCGCTTTTTCTGATATTGGTTAGAGCAAGAAAAAAGGATCCCCAATGGGGTACTTAGCTTTAGAAAACTTCAGCTTCAATTCGGAAGACGAAATTCAGGTAGCAGCCAACCGGCACTCGTGCGAACTGCTTCTGCTTTGGGCTCCTCGACAAGAAAGACTGGGGTAATGGTTTCAGCTGTCTTACTTTATACTACTGATGACCTGACGTTAGTCTTGAAGCAACAGCAACCGAAGCAGAAATACTAAGCCTCTGGTATACGGGCCGGCCGAGGGCTACCCTGGTAGGGATAACCCAAATGTGATGACTGCAACAGTGAAACACAAAGAACATCTACAGTTATCCAGTATCTACCAATCCCCATGGCTGCCCAAGAGTTTACTGTATTATTTATTACACACTCATATATTACATAAAATATGGGGGAAAAAAATTAACACATAGCCCATTTTCTAAGTGCAATAATGCCCTCCAATGGAAAAGGGCCACTTTTACCGCCTTGCACAAAGATGGTGCTTCCACTGACCTCGGGAACTATAGGATTAGCTTGACTAGCTTTACTCTGCAAGGCCATGGAGCGAATCATCATGGACCTTATCAACAAAGACACAAGTAATCTCCAAACACTTGACCCTACTCATTTTGGATTTGTCAAAGAGACCATGCCTGCTAAACCTGGTGGACGTCTATGAGACTGTCACCAAGGTCCTGGATGAGAGGAAATCTGTGCATACAGCCCACCTAGACTTAGCCAAGGCATTTGACAGTATTCCCCACTCGGTTATCATTGACAAACTCACCCAGCTAGGTATCAACCCTTGTATCGTAAGATGGGTCGATAACTGGCTCACTGATAGATCCCATATAGTCAAAATAGGGGAATCCACCTCCAACAGCAGACCTGTAACCAGTGGTGTTCCACAGGGATCAGTCCTGGGACATTACTGTTTGGAATCTATTTCTCTTAAGTACAAGCTAAAAGTAAAGGTCTGTGGCTAACAGAGTTTGCTAATGACTGCAAAAAATTGGGAGCAGTCATAGAATCTCCAAATAATGTAAATATCCTACAACAGGGTCTTACACAAACAAATGATTGGTGCCAAAGTCATGACCTTACACTCAACGCAAAAAGCATTATCCCTTTCGGTAAGTGCGATGTTTCTGCTAACTACCACATCAATAACACCACCCCTAAGTACACACTCACTGGTGAAAGACCTGGGCACACAGGTTGACAGCAATCTTACCATTGATCACCATGTCTCCATAGTGGTAAGAAGGGCATTCTATGCTGTTCATCTCACAAGTAAGGGCATTGCATAAAAAAAAAAAAAAAAAAAAAAAGTGTTGCATATCCACAAGTTAAATGGTACACTGGTTACTCACTCTAAAGACCTTAACCTGGTGTGTGACATTAACAACCTGCTAGAGGGACAGATTTGTCTCCCAGAGATTACCACACTTTTGGAATGGACTCCCACTTCAATGTCAAACAGCACATTCACTGGCTCTCCTCAAACGCAATCTGGATGACTGGATGGGTAACTGTAAATTCACCCCAAGGGTTACAGCCATGTCCCTCTTGGACAGGGGAATTGGTGCTGATCATGGAAATAAGGGTAGAACCTGGCTACGCTTGTAAGGGCCTCTAGGGCCATTAGCCTAGTAACTTCCTATGATCCTATAATAATGCCTTTCCAGGGATGTAGAGGTGTTGTGCCTCAAAACACCCCTGGGGTTGCGTTATTTACAAATTAACACACACGAGGTTAGGCATTATTGCTTGCATATTACCCTCCTTGTTAGATACCATACCTTGTTAACCCATATTTTATTGAACTGAAAAGCAACATACCAGACATGACAGTTTTGCCACAACCCTGTCATTAGTACTTTATCTACAATTTTAATACCCATAACATATTTAGAATTTACATTTTCAACTTCATATTTATACCAACATTTATAAAACAAAAACATCTTTATTGATGTACCACTTACAACACAGGCAATCATTTACATCATTTACATAAATGAAAACAAACCATATTGACATTTTCATTTGCAAACATCACATATCTTCTGTACTGCCACCGTCAGTCCACCAGTACATAGCTCCTGCAAATTCCTGCCTTCCCTCAAACATCATCCTTCCTCAAAAAACACTTAATTACTCTGCATGTATTGTTCTCAATTTCCATTTTTTCTATGCAATCTGCTCCTACCTTTGTCCAGTTCTTTCATCTCGGTTACTACATCTAACACAGTCCGTTTAGATTTTTGATTTCCATTTTCTAGTCATTTTTTTTTTTGGCAGCCAACACAAACTCAGCAAGGCCTTACTATGTCTAGGCAATTCTGACCCTGTATCACACACAATCACTTCTTTACACTAATTTGCCCACACATTATTTCTGACAGAGTAGGCTGCAGGGAATTAGAGTCTGCCAACTCATTACACACTGTAAAAAAGCATTCCCAATCACCTCTTTTTTTCCCCATCACACCACCACCATTTGTAATCTACTTGAGGAAAAATTCTTTGGAGTCTGCTTGGGGTATAAAAATATCTATGCAAACACTTGCAATTAAATCTTCTAGAGTTTGTTGATATTGGGGAACCATACACATCTTCCTATCTGTTCATTATTAACTGTCTATCAATCAGAGGAGGATAGAAAGGAGTGGGAAGAGAGACTGGATAACTATAGTTATCATCCACTGTTTTACATGCCCTACTTATTATCCTGTTTTAACAGCAGCTTTTGTTCCAGACTCTCTTAAAAACTCTACCAGTGCTTGGTCTTTCACTTGGGATCTTTTTTTTTTTTTTTTTTTTTTTACTTTGCCTATACTCAGATAATCAATCCTCCACAGGGAAGGCAGTTTCTAGCCTGCAGTCAAAAAGTTGAGAAATATTTAAATTCTATTACATGAACAGAAGAAACCTTTCAGTTCTGTTACAACACCAGCTATAAATACCACCCTGCATCTCCCCTAAAAATGGGGAGAAAATCCAAGTAGGGCTACACCAGTCAACCACAAACTATTACACAACACCATGAACCACAATCCAGTGAGCAAAATCTCCTATTATACCATGACCCCCCATTAATATTCCAAAATGTGCACGCTGATTACAACGTGCACGCTGACCAAATAGACTTATACTAATGGAAAAAGACTTGTACTAATGGAAAAAGGTCCGGTCGACCGGACTTTTTCTATTAGTATAAGTCTTTTTTAAAACACTGTCTCACTATGTTAAAGGAGTTTAACATAGCAAGACAGGTTTAAAAAAAGCAACGGAGATCTCCGTTGCTTTTTTTAAAGCTGTCTCGCTAGGTTAAACTCCTTTAACATAGCGAGACAGTGTGTAAAAAGCAACTGAGATCTTGCTTTCTCCGTTGCTTTTACAAACTGTCTCGCTATGTTAAATGGGTTTTTACGCTGACCAAATAGACTTATACTAATCCAGCATTACCCGCACCCAGGCGTGGGTTATTGCTTAAATATACCAGCATTTCACAGTGAAAACATTTATCCAATTTGATTAACCATATGCATTACTTACAGAAATGTGCATATGACCAATTATTAAACCATTGAGTATTTTTCATCATCTTTGGTCACACATCTGGAACATTAGATTAAATGTACTATCTGCATAGCATCAACTGTAACTAAGCATTCTGAACCAATGTCTCTTGTCAAGCCTACAGCCTTGGTCCACTGTTAATTACTCGCTTCAAGAGAAAAATAAAATATTGCTGAATTAAGAAGCAGTGTTGGAGTAATCCACAGAAAAATAATACTGCTCTGCATTCAGGTTAAAATAGGAAAATTAAATCATATGTTTCTGCCAATATAAAAAGCTATCCAACAAAGTTTGCAGAAAAACATCTTAGTACATGCACAGTCACAGTATATGCTTCCGATCTGCTTTAATTACTAAGCAATATCTCTATCATTCATATCGGTTTTTCTTTACTCACTAACCATCTTATGTGGTGTGTAAAATGCTCTGCGTAAACATTCGTTTTAACTACTTGCCAATGAGGAACAAGTGAGGTCCCCTCACCGATATTAACAAGGCCGATTTGTTACTACCATAAAAAGTTTTTTCCATCATTTATTATTGTAACTCAGTGACTTTAAAGGTAAAATTTAAAATAAAATTTTAAATTTTTCATGCAGCATCTACATTTAATCTCACAAGTGTACTGGTCACTGGATCCCACATTAATTTTTTTATACTAGTAATCCAAATGCATTTTAAACAATCACATCATTCAAACCAGGCTTTGCTTACAGGAGAAATTCACAATACAAACTGCCAGCAAATCAACTTCGGAATGGGTGATCATTTATTGACAACATTCAAAGAGTTATTCCATGCATTCAAATATTTATTACAAGTCCAGCATCCAGGTTTTAATCAATTTCTGTAAGGCATTTATATCGATACATTTAACAAGTACGACACATCTGGAGTGTCACTGTGCAGAAAGGTTAGGCCAGAGCTTTAGGATTTCAAATACTTCTTGAATTAAAAAAAGTTTTGTAGTTAAGTTTCAACTCCATTTTCTCCATCCCATGCAGCCAACCATCAGCTCACCCAGCTATCCCTATAACACCTCCTAATATCGCCTGTACTTGGTTCTGCTAGGTTGAGGAGGATTACTACAGCATCCCAGGACCACACACATCCTCGCTGCTGTACATGCATACTCAGGACTGAAACAGGTTGCACTCGTATCTCAACCTCTTAGTGCAAGAAATCTGAACAAAGCCTAAAATAAATGGGGGGCCAAAGGGCCAAAAATAGGGACAGATTTTAAAAATTGCTGTTACAAACTTTGAAAGTTGCTAGAACAACATGATTTATATTAGCATACATTTTCTGAAGGAAACAAAGCCCAAAATTCAAATGTAGGTCATTATTTAGTGACTTCAATCATCAGGTGATTTGCCAGAAAAGCACAACTTTTATGAGAAACAAACCAAAAATGAGGCAAAAGTCTGGGCATCCTGCAAAAATCTGTACAGTTGAGAGTTACTTGCACTGTTTGTGTTAGTCAGTAACAAGCAAAAAAAAAATCCACTTGTTAATTATCTGCTGATAAAATTGACTGGAATTTGCTATAATCTGATCACACAGTTACAGGGGCATTGATCCGGCATTGCAGGGCTAGTGCATGTCTGGGTAAAACAAGCTGAAGTATGTCACTGTGACCATTAATTAGATATTGGAAGTGCAAATAGTCAATAAAGGGACTACACTGGGTGGGCATGGAGGCACAAGTGATGGACCCCAGCTGTTTGATCACTGCTCAACAGTTAATGTCCCACCATAATAGAGACCCACCCCATTTCGGTTAGCCCCAACCATTTATTTCCTTACTGCAATGTTACCAGCTGCCACACTGGCAAACTCAGAATTGTGAGCATATAAAGCTCACACAAACAAATAAAAATGCAATCCAACAGTAAATCTGACCACCACAAAGTTTTGAGAAGAGTGAGCTGCTAATTTGGGAGGTGGTCAGGATCTGTATCCTTGAATACCCACTTTCTTCTCAATAGCCCTAATACTTGTCCCCTTTCTCAATAGCCCTAATACTTGTCCCCTCTCTCTCTCTCTCTCTCCAATCTAGGTGACTTGCTATTCCCACCCCTTACGTAGTGCTGACAAAATTCCTTCTCCAAGCTTATAGCTCCAACATTAACATTGATAGTCTATATAAATCCTCAAATCCTGGAACAACCTCCCTGCCAAATTTACGCTGCATTGCTCACACTAACGACTTCAAAAAAAGAACTGAAAAACCTTTTCCTTAAAACACATGGCTATGCCCCTACCGTGACCTAACCTAATCCCAATTCTACCAACTATTATCTATTGTATCTCTACCCTTGAACAGTATGTCAGCCGGCTATATTCAGACTAGCTAATGAACTATATACTCTGAATGGAAGGTACATCTTCATTTTTTTATTTACTTGTGCATTATTAACTTCAACAGATAATTAACAAGTCGATGATTGTCTTTTGTATTTTGATGTTTATACTAATGTAAAACCAAATTGTAATTGTATGTATTAGAGTTTTTCTCCTCAGGTCTCCACTGAAAATGGGCCTGTGTTCAGTTGGACTAACCCGGTTAACAAACGTGAAATAAATAAATCAATAAATAAAAATAGTCACCTCTTCCTTTCTCTCGCAATCCAGCCCCCCCCAAAAAAAAAGGTTCTGTGAGACAGCGCATTGCTGGATGACTTTTCCCAATCTTGTAGCTGATTAAGGAGACTTCAAAGTACCTTACCTCCAAAAAATTTCTGTTTTTCAGTTATTACAAACCCACATCTAGTATTTAAAATTACCATCTTATTTTCAGCAGCACCTGCTTCCATGAAGTTAGACATTAGTAGCCAAGAGCAATTTTGTCAGAGATGTTCTGCACCTGTTGCCCTTGGGATTCCGGATAGTGGCTAAGGCTCTTTCCACCGCTATAGTGTTTTTTTAGGCAACATTCAAATGACAGATTCACCACCGTAACAGGTACAAGCAAGCAAAATCTGAGGATAATGCTACTCCATGCTAGAAGTCTAAACCTCAAAATGCATTCACTCGAGGCACTCCTTAAAATGGAGAACATCAACATCTGTGCAGTGACAGAGACCTGGATGTTCTTCGTGGTTCACTGTTACAGAACTCAGCACAGCTCCTCGTGGTGTCCAGCAGAGTTCCTAGAGCAGCAGAGACCAGAAAAGACAAACTTTCCAAATTCTAAGTATTTTTTTCTGCATTTTCGACTTTTTAAGCCTTTCGATTGCTATTTCTGCCTGTTTTATTCTGCTATTACCCATTTTTACTGTTTTTAATAGCTTGAATTGTTTATTGCACTTGCTTGTTTAAGTTTTGCTTAAAAGTTAAACAACAGGCTAATACACTCAAGTGTACTAGCTTTTGATAGCATTTAGTCGAAAAACACAGCATTTATTGTATTTTCTGCCTATCTGAAAAAAAAAATCAAAAAAAATACTCTTGTTTTCCATACTTTTCTAATAGTTTGCTCCAGTGATCAGATTTTGCTGATCCCTGGGCTTCGTCTTGGTTCCTGTTTTCTCCATTTTCCTTGTTTGGTCAAGGGGTAGTTTCTTTACTCACTAGTGGGAGTAGGGAGTACTGAGCTGCCTGTTTGTCCTCAGAGGAGTGGTTTAAGGCAGTAACTTGTAGTTTATTGGCCATTTTGGGTCATTTCATGTCTTTTCCAGCCCCCTGCTATAAAGCACGCTTTAGCGCGGAGCTGCCACTGTTGCACACTAGGGCAGCGCCGGTTAAGCAGGTTTAAACTATTCGGGCTACCTAAAGTCCACTCTTCAAATTTTCCCTTAAAACTACCTTCCTCGAACTATACTACTGATCTAATCAGCGTATCCTATAACTAAAAAGATCATCTCTACTTGACTCCAAGTAGACTATTTCTCTATCTGTTAAACCTAGCACTTGCTCCTACAGTACTTATTACCTTGATACGGCACTCTTTGTCATAGATAGTACCCCAAAAAGGCAACCCCCCATTTCTCGGTCACCCACGTCCCCCGGAATCTTTTTTAAAGTTTTTTTTGTCTATCCTTCTAGCATGTCGAGGGATCAGTTGCTAGTGTCCTCTCCTGCTCAGCTGGTGAACCTGGGAATATTGAGGCAATGCTACAATTGCCTCATGTACACAGACAACCCTCTCCTCCTCCCACAAAACACAAATACATGCGAGAGATGCAACTATACGGCCAAACTGGAGGCTGAGCTCTCTCAAAATAGGACTGGCAAGACCAGTCAGGAGGAGAAGGTTACCACACACACTATAGACCCAGTCTCACATAGTACCATTACAACCTCAAATCATACACATAAACACACAAAGACATACTGGAGGCTCTGATCAAAAATCTACCAAAACAGCAGAGGCCACCAAAGCAGACACCCAAACAACCACCACCTCAGAACACAACACCTGCAACACATAGACCTCACAGTCAGAGTGTCAAACAGTCACAGCCCTTAAGGCCAAACACAATGCCAGACACACTAGTCATTGGTGACTCCATAGTCAGACACACTGACGTCCGCTCACCAGACTGAGTAAGGAGAAGGTCACAGTAAGCTGCCTGTCGGGCGCTAGAATCCGCCACATAACGCAAGCACTCAGGTCTCTCAACAGCAGGTACAAATATGACTCAGTCATTGTCCACGCTGGTGTAAAGCGACCTGAGACGTACCTCCTTGGACTACATGAAAAGAGACATTGAGGAGCTCTCTGATTATGTAGCCCAGGCAGGTATGACCCTGACCTTGAGCAGTATCCTACCTTCACCAAGAATGATGCCACAATACAGAGATAAGATGATCAGCTTTAACAATTGGCTTAAACACTGGTATCATTCAAAGGGGATCCAGTGTCTGTCTGCCTGGGATGACATGCTGGACAAGCCACGCTGCTTCGCAAGGGACGGCTTGCACCTGTCACCCCTGGGATTCCGGATATTGGCAAAGGCTCTTGCCACCCCCATAGTGCCTTTTTTAGACAAGGCTCAAATTCTAAACCTACCACCCTAGAACACAAAAAAGGAAAAAAACTAAGGGTAATGCTGCTCAATGCCAGAAGTCTAAATCTCAAAATGTACGCACTCGAGGCCCTTCTCAGTATGGAGAACATAGATGTCTGTGCTGTGACAGAAACCTGGTTCAAGGCTCCTGAGAGCACCCCAGCGCTATCAGGTTTTACCTCATATCATGCGTTCCGGCCCCAAAATCCGGACAATACCAAGAAAGGGGGGGGGGTATCCATATTCATCAAGAACACCCACACCTCAAGACTGGTGGCAACGCACGATGCATCGGAGACCATCCAGGTGCAATTAACCATAGGCAAGACTGCTCTGCAAATTGTAGCATGTTACAGGCCAACCTCACAAACTCAGGAACCTCACATGGCCTTCCTGAAAACACTAGAGGAGATAAATGTATCACCAAACACCATCATACTAGGTGACTTCAATTACCCTAATATAGACTGGGAACACTACTCAAGCCCAAACACCCTAGCCCAAAAGTTCCTGGAATTCATAAACTCAAATGCCATGGAACAACTAGTCACCATCCCCACAAGAGGAGATAACATACTTGATCTCATCATCACGAACATGGGAGCACAATGTTCAACACCAGAAGTATACCCCTCACTGGTGAGATCAGATCACAAACTAATCTCGCTGGAGGTCCTCATCCCACCCCCACCTGAAATAAAAAAGACCACAGTAAAGAACTTCTCAAAAGCCGACTTCACACTTCTAAAGACTAAGGCCCCCGAGCTGGCGGAAAACAGTACTCAAGCCGCTGAATCACTTACAAATGCCTTCTACCAGCACCTGCAGGACTGCATGGATAAGGCAATCCCAAGCAAAACAAAGACTCTTTGTACCAAAGGCAAGCGTCCAGTCTGGTGGACCCCAGCCATAAACAAACTCTACAACAAAAGGAGGAAGCTACTACAAGATAGAGCAAAATCCTTAAAAGGTAAGACACCCTTGATCACTATAAGTAAAAACTAAGAGCTCTCATAAAATCATCCAAAGCAAATTTCGAGAGAAAAATAGCTAAAGACTCAAAAGACAATCATAAGGCCTTCTTTAGCTATGTTAGAAACCTGGGAGGAAACTCCCAGATATGCTCAGAACTAGTTCAAAATGATGTGAAGATTACTGATCCTACAGACATTGCCAACATACTGGCTGACAGGTTCAGTGCAAACTTCTCCCACAAAGGAGAGATATCTATACCAAACGATTGCAGCCCCCCAAACATCTCCAGCACCCAAGTGAGAACTGCTCTCTCCAAAGCAAAAAACACAGCATCCATGGGACCTGATGGTGTCCCCGGCTGTGTGCTCCAGGAACTCAATGAGGAATTAAACCCACAGCTAGGACAGCTGTTTAATCAAAGTCTTACCTCTGGATACGTCCAGGAGTGGCTCACTGCAACTGTGGCCCCACTTCACAAAGGCGGTGCCTCCACCGACCCTGGAAATTACCGGCCCATTAGCTTGACAAGCCTTATCTGCAAAGCCATGGAGAGGATCATAATGGACCTCATAAATAAAGACATAGGGAATTTGCAGACTTTGGATCCAACCCAGTTTGGCTTTGTCAAAGGCAGATCATGCCTTTTAAACTTGGTTGACTTTTTCGAAACAGTCACCAAAGCCATTGATGAGGGAAAGGCAGTCCATACAGCCTACCTCGATCTGGCTAAGGCCTTCGATACAATACCCCACTCGGGTATCATTGAAAAACTCATCAGCTTAAATGTTAACCCATACATCACAAGATGGGTTGCAAACTGGCTGAGTGACAGAACCCACAGGGTCAGAGTTGCTGGCGCCATGTCAGACTCAAAGCCTGTCACAAGTGGTGTCCCACAGGGCTCAGTCCTGGGCCCACTCTTGTTTGGCATCTACTTTTCCGAAGTACAAGCAAACACAGGAGGGTTATGGCTGACAAAGTTTGCAGATGACTGCAAACTGGGCGCCATAGTAGAAAACACATCTGACACAGATATCCATTTCTGTGAGACCCTTCTGAAGGATAACTGGTGCCAGAGCCACGGCCTAAAGTTAAATGCCAAAAAATGCATAGTCATACCCTTCGGGAAAAACAAGGTTACCCCTAGCTACCAAATAGGTGGCAATCCACTGAGCACAGAAGAAGTTATCAGGGACCTGGGGACCCAAGTTGATAGTAGTCTGTCATTCGACACCCATGTAGCTAAAGTAGTTAGGAAGACCTTCTACATTGCCCACCTTATCATGAAGGGATTCTCATCTAGATCAAGGGAGGTCATAGTCTCCCTTTACTCATCACTCATCAGACCAATGATTGAGTACAATGCCCCATTCGGAATGTATCTGACCCGACACTTGCAGCAGCTGGAGAGGCTACAAAGTTCCTCACCAAAAGGATAAAGGGTCTCAAAAATCTGTCCTATGCTGCCCGACTGAAAGAACTCCAGCTCTATTCAGTCGCTTACCGCTTGCTCAGAGGTGACCTTTGCCTAACATACAAGGCCATGTCAAACCCAGATTTGATGAATATGCTTCACCTCAAAAAATCTAGATCCATCAGAGCCACAAGGGCGGGAGACTTAAACCTCGACACGGCTATTAATAGGACGTGCTGGAGGGATAGATTCATCACCCAAAGACTCCCTATGCTGTGGAACAAAATCCCGGTACATGTGTGAGGCAGAGCACCTCGCTGGCCTTGTTCAAGAGAAATCTTGACCAATGGATGGGAGATCGCAGATATACCCCAGGGATTACCTCAGTGTCACTGCTCGACAGAGGCACAGCAAAATAATGGGTATAGTTCCCCATACTAAAGGGGTGGCGTAAGCCACAAAACGATGGGCTAGGCTTGTAAATGCCCTCGGGCAGATAGCCTAGTATGAACCTATGAACCTATTACTGTAGGGTTCTTCCTGCTGGCAGCAGCCCTCGATCGCCAGAGTCCCAAAGTCGGGTCCGACGGCTGAAGTCGCTCCTGCCATGACGTCAATGCGCCAGGGGTATAAAGACCTCAGCCGATGCCATTTTCCCAGTCTTTCTTGCCGTGCGGTGCCCATAGCAAAGCAGTTCGCAAGTGCCGGTCAGCCGACTCCTGTTTATTTTTGGTGGCTTTTGAATTGAAGACTTCTTCTTTTGAGCTAAGTACCTCGTTGGGGAAACCTTTTTCTTGCTCCAGTCCGATGTCAGAAAAAGTTAACTGTATTTCTTGTGGGAAGCAAATACCTCATAAGGATTTTCACTCTTTTATACCTTGCTTAGGTCCTGACCACGACGTAGCTAACTGTAGGTTTTGTGCCAAGTTTAAATCAATGCACTATTAGGTGTAGGTACGATTTTGCCTTCCATTATTTTGGAAAAAGATTTAATTACAATATGTCTGATTCTTATCCGGCTACTGCAGTGTATAAGAGGCGCAAGGATAAGGACAGGCCTCCGAGGTCCAAAGTGGACGACTTTATTCAACCAGAGCCAGTTGCCGGTTCAGCTGTCGTCAGTGCAGTGCTTTCGCAGCCCCTGTCGTCTGCCACTTATGAACCGGTTGCCTGTACTGACTCCCGTGAGGAGCCGATGGGGCCTTCAGACTTTTTAGGGACTGGACCTCCGGATATTGCTCCCTCAGATGGGTCCGGAGCCGCTGTGCAGGCACTGGCTTCTGATGGGAGTTTTTAGGCCTACACAGCTTCATGTACAGATGACTCCTGTTTTGCGGTCAAGGACAAAGGCAAAGACTAAGGCTCCAGCAAAGACAAAGCAGCATGCACAGGCACCTTCTGTTCAGGGCCCTAGACCTCAAAGACAAATGCTTAGGAAGGCTGAAGACCTGTTAACTATGATCAGGGGTTCTCATTCCCCTCCTGACAAGAGACCTAGGCTAGAGCCAGATTATGATTACTCAGATCAAGTTTCAATTTCTTCTGCTTCTTCCTCCGAGTAAGATTACTCCTTCCCTCCTTAGGAGGATTCTGATGCTGAAGAATCCCTTCCTTCGGCCTCTCCTCCTGAGGATTATTCAATTGGGGAAACTTTGCATGACATGAGAGAGCATTTTCACTGGGTAGGGCAGGAATACTCTGAATCTAAGAAAAGGCTTAGGGATTTCCTTCTGCTTCCACAGCATAGACCCCTGGCTATTCCCCCTGTATTGGACATTGTGGATGATGTTTTTACAGAGGCATCTCTCTCCTGACTTTTCCTCCTGCTCCTGTCAAACCGGATAGGTATTATAGGGTTCCAGATTCCCACAAATACCTTTTTAAGAATCATTCTGCTGATCCAGAAACTATTTCTCAGGGCCCTAAGGGTGTTAAAGCAGCCTCTGCTAAGAATCCTATTCCCTCTGACCGAGAGTCCAGAGCCTTGGAAAGATGGGGCAAAAAAAGTTTATACTTCTGCTACATTGTCTATTAGAGCTTTGCATTGTCAATTTCATATGTTAAAATAACAGCAATACCTTTTGTCTGTGTTAAAGCAAAAGATGTCTGCTGTTTCTGGTGGTGCAGACAATAAGGAATTACAGGATTTATTGCATGCTACTGAGCAGGTGGGTAAACATACCCTGCACTGTGGTTTTGATTCTTTGGAGGCTTCTTGCAGGGCTGCAGCAACTGACGCAGTTATTAGAAGGCAGTTTGCCTGAGCAGGTTAAAGCAAAGCTTTTAGATGTCCCTTTGCAACACAATGTTTTGTTTGGGGCCAAAGCTGAGGAAGTATTGAAGAAAATGGAAGACAAAGCCAAATTTATGCAGACGGTTAAAGATTTTCTACAGGTACAACACCCTAGATTTAGCAGGAATTGGTCAGCTAAACCTTGGTCCTTTCCGTGCTCAGACAGACCTCAAAGGGGCAGATACAGGTGTTCCAGAAGTAGAGGTCAGGCACAACCCCCTTTCAGAAATAAGCAGTGGAGTGCTCTCAAGGGAGGGGAAAATAGGAAACAGTCATTATGACTCGCCCTTACTAGCTCCAGGGGCTCCCCTCCTGGATGCGCCTTTGGAAGGAAAAATCTCTCATCACAGTTGGACCCGCATAACCCAAGACAAATAGGTTCTGGACGTAGTTTCCAGGGGTTAAAGGTTTCATTTCCATACCTTGCCAAAATCAAATCAAATGGATGGCCAGATCTGCCAAAGCATCAGTGGGCAGAGGCACAACGGCAAGTTCAGTCCCTCATGGACGTAGTTTCCAGGGGTTACAGGTTTCATTTCCATACCTTGCCAAAATCAAATGGATGGCCAGATCTGCCAAAGCATCAGTGGGCAGAGGCACAATGGCAAGTTCAGTCCCTCATGGATATGAGGGCCATAGGTTTGGTACCGGACTTAGAAATGGGGCAAGGGTTTTATTCAAGACTTTTTCTGGTTCACAGAAAGGAAAACGCATGGAGACCAATCTTGGACCTTTCTGTATTGAACACCTTCCTAGAAATTCCAAAATTCAAGATGCTCTCTCTGCAGCAGCTGCTGCCTATGCTGAGCAAGAACGCGTGGATGGTGACTTTGGACTTGGAGGCTTACCTGCATATTCTTATACGGCAAGAGTGCAGAAGGTACCCGAGATTCAAAGTGGGCTCAAGGCATTACTAATTCTCTGTACTGCCAGTTGGCTTATCTACAGCGTCCAGGATCTTTACAAAGTGCCTGGCACCAGTAATGGCGTTTTGCAGACAGAAGGGAATTCAAATATACCCTTATCTGGACGATTGCCTCATTCAAGCGGACGACAAGGAGACACTACTTCAGCATCTAGCATTTGTGCAGCATCTTCTCTTGTGCCTAGGGTTCACGGTGAACCTAAAGAAATCAAACCTGGTGCCCATGCAGCAAATTACTTTCCTGGGTGCACTTCTGAGCACTACAACACAGATGGCTTATTTGACACCAGACAAAAAAGCGCAACTGGCTTCTTATTTCAAAAATCTGGCTTTAATGAGTCAGCTGTCTGCAAGAAAAATTCTGCAGGCTTTGGGTTACATGGCATCCTGCATTCTGTTAATACCATATGCAAGGCTGCATATGAGGAAGATACAGTGATACCTCAAGAGTGTATGGTCTCAGCATTGCCAGTCTGGAAACAGAGATCGCAATTTTGCCTAGTCTCCGGCAGGAGTTTCTTTGGTGGGCCGAGGCCTGTCTCCAGAACATGGGGAGGCCTTTCTGTCCCATTCCAGCCAATCAAGTCATAACGACGGATGCTTCGGATTATGCATGGGGAGCCCACATGCAAGGGAAATGTCTTCAGGGTGCCTAGACAGAGGACCAAATGCATCTGCACATAAATTTGAAGGAGATGCTAGCTGTACAGAATGCCCTGACAGCCTTCAAAGATCTTATTCTACTGGGGCAATTACTGATAGACGGACAACACTACAGTGATGTGGTACATAAACAAGCACGGAGGCTCTCACTCTTACCCTTGATTGGCCATGTCTCTGTGGAACACAGCACTAGTCAGCAAAGTGGACTTACAAGCTCAATTCCTGCCAGGAAAGGACAACACTCTGGCAGACAGTCCAAGCAGAAATCTTTCGGATCCACACAAATGGATGTTCGGATATTCAGGATGATAACGGAGGCGTGGGGGGGGGTGCCTGGACATAGATCTTTTTGCATCTCCCCAAAACCATCAACTTCAAACGTTCTGCACGAGGACCTACCACAAGCTAGCATGGAAAGTGGATGCTCTTTCATTCAGTTGGAAGCACCTCTCAGTATATGCTTTTCCTCCTTTGCCTCTTCTACCTTGGATACTTCTGAAAATCAAACAGGACAGACCGCAAATGATTTTACTGGCTCCCAACTGGCCTCGGCAATTCTGGTATTCCACCCTGTAAAAAACACAAGATAGGAACCAATACAGGTTCCAACTGACAACACAAATGAAATTCTGAACCACTGTGTAAGGTGAAAAAGGCACAAACACTGAAACTTCGAAGATTTATTCCACACAATAGCACAGACTGAGCGCTTTCACCAGTCAACCTGGTTTCATCGGAGTCATAAAACACAAGGACATTAACAACATTTAAATACCCTATACCTATCCACACTCAATTGGAAAATTACAATTCATTAAACTAATTAAATAAATATTTGAATATTAATCTAAGCACAACCAATGAGCAATCCAAACTGTTGAAACATTTTGAATACACAATTAAAAATTCTAAATATAAAAAAAGCAGCACAAACAACAAATTGTTACAATAGAACTAAGGAAAAAAAAAATATATATATATATATATATATATATATATATATATATATATATATATATATATATATATATGCGCATATATAAAAAATTATTACTATTATTACTTAAATTTCCTAACAATTACCAAAATCAAAAATGTATATACTTAGATCTATGTCAATTGATTGATTGATGACACTTTCAATAATTACTGTCATTAAATACATCAGTGCTCACTACCATAACTAAACATCCAATATAAAATAAATAAAATAAAATTCTGGTATTCCACCCTGTAACCTGGCTCAGGGTCCACCCTGGATTTTGCCACAACTTCCACATCTACTGGCCAGATCCTGCACAGCTATGTCAAAACTCTTAATCTAGCAGCCTGGCGGATCCAGGGTCTTTAAACAGTTCTACCCTTTCCAAACAGGTACTGGACGTAATTCTTGAAGCTAGACGGCCCAGCACCAGGAAATCTTATGCAGGTAAATGGAAAAGATTTTGCTCTTGGACTCAGGCCCAGGGTTTTGATTCTGCAATTCCAAACATTCGTCTGATTTTACAATACCTAACAGAGATGTTACATAAGGGTCTTTTTCATCTATCAAAATTCATGCTTCTGCTATTTCTGCACATTACAATACGGATCCCCCAATCTTTTCTCATCCGTTACTTAAGCAATACATGAGAGGGGCGAAGAATATAAGGCCCCCTTTAAGAGCAACAGTTCCCACTTGGGATCTCAACTTTGTTTTGGAAAAGTCAACTGTCTCCTTCTGAACCTGCAGCTTCCACAGATTTAAAGTTTTTATCATGGAAAACTGCTTTTCTTTTAACCATTACCTCTGCCAGAAGAGTTTCGGAATTGCAAGCTCTCATGGCTGTGGAACCCTTTATTATTTTTCATCAGGACAGGGTGCCCCCGAGGACCAATCCCACCTTTATGCCTAAGGTGGTTTCGAAAGTAGCCTTCAATCAGACTATTCATTTGCCTACCTTTTATCCTAATCCTCAAAGTGAAGAGGAAAGTATTTTGCATTCTTTAAATATACACAGGCAGCTTCGTTTTTACCTGGACAGGACCAAGATTTTCAGGAAATCGGACCAATTGTTTGTGGCTTATGCTTCTACGTCACAGGGGAGAGCTATCACTAAGCAGACTATTTCTAAGTGGATTGCCCACTGCATCAAGTTCTGTTACTCATCATGGTAAACTTGTTCCTGTTAATGTCAGAACACATTCTACTAGAGCTATTGCCACTTCGGCAGCTTTTCTCAGTGGAGTTCCTACTAAGGAGATCTTAGAAGCTGCAAACTTTGAGTTCTGTGCATACTTTTTCTAAGCACTACAATCTCCCTCTCTATTCTAAATCTAGGGCAGGCTTTGCCTCTGCAGTCCTGCAGGGTTTTGTGGCTGCCCCTTCTGTTCCTTCTCCATCCACCCTTTCTTAGCTTTAGGATTCAACCCTACAGTAATGATTGTAACAGTGAACCATGAAGAACATAGTACAGTTGTGTACTCTTACCATAAATGTAGATGTTAGAGTATGTTCACTGTTACAGTCTGGGTTACCCTCCCTCCTGTCTCCTCTCTTGTTGTTCTTTGAGTGCTGTCTGTGTCTCCTTGACATTTCTTTTTTCTCTGAGGTATTTTTGCTGGTGACATTTGGGAATGTTCTGGTTTATGTTTGCTTATTCTTTTGATTAAGCTTTTGGCCTTTATTTTTGGGCACTTGACATCTGGGCAAGAAAAACTGGGGAAAATGGCGTCGGCTGAGGTCTTTATACCCCTAGCGCACTGACATCAGGACAGGGGCGACTTCAGCAGACGTCGGACCTGACTTTGGGACTCTGGCCGATCGAGGGCTGCTGCCAGCAGGAAGAACCCTACAATAATGACTGTAACAGTGAACATACTCTAACATCTACATTTATGGTAAAATTACACAACTGTACTTTCAAGGCTCCAGAGAGCACCCCTGCATTACCAGGCTATAATCCATACCACACCTTCGGCCACCTAACCTGGACCAAAACACTAAAAGTAGAGGTGTGTCCATATTCATTACGGATATCCACACCTCCAGGATAGTTGCTCAGCATAATGCATCTGAGATTATCCAAGTGCAACTAACTCTGGGCAAATCAAATTGTAACTTGCTACAGATCCCCCACCATGCCCCAGGATTCCCACTCTTCATTTCTTGATGCACTGGAAAATATTACGGTACAACCCAACACCCTAATAATGGGCGATTTCAACTACCCCACCCTTAACTGGGAAAACTACTCGAGTACCAACTCTCTTGCTCAACATTTTCTGGAATTCATAAATTCCAATGCCTTGGATCAACTTATCCACGCTCCCACCAGGGGCAGCAATATCCTATTACTAGTCATTACTAACATGGGCGACTGGTGTTCCACACCAGAGGTCAATCCCTCATTGGTCAGATCCGACCACAAGCTAATCACCTTAGACATCCACATCCCGCCCCCACCACCCCACATAAAAAATTTCTCCAAAGCCAACTTCACGTTTAAGACAGAAGTGGCAAACTTCATGACACCCATGCAGACGGACAACAGAGGTACGACTGCTGAATCCTACACAAATACCACTTTATAAGCACTTATACGAGTGCATAGATCGTGCTATCCCTAACAGAACCAAGATGCTATCCTCAAAAAGGAAGCTAATCTGGTGGTTCCCTGCCATAAACAAAGTCTACAACAGAAGAAAGAAACTGTTGCAAAAAAAAAAAAAAAAAAGGGGGGGGGGTAAAATCCCATAATTGGAGTAACTCCCTAGTCAGCCTCAGTAAAAAGCAGAGATCCCTCAAAATCCTCCAAAGCTAGTTACGAAAACAAAATCGCCACTGATTCTAATGACAACACACGTGTGGGAAACTTTCTTTTCCTGAATGCAAACAAAAGTAGCTTTTCATTCATACATCCATGCCATACTTAGGATTTGCAATAGTAGCACATATGAAACCAAGCATGTTACTACTACATAGCACAAAACACATTTATAGCTCTGAGGTACATACAACAAATTGTGCATCTTTCAGTCCCAAAACTACATTTGCCAATTACCAATTTAATCCAATCCAGAACCACAAGGAGGCACAGCCTATCCCTGCAGTCAGGGGTGCAAAGCAGAAACTAATCTTGGACAGAATACATATTACATGGAAGATGAACAGCAAATGGTTTGATCATCAAACAGTGGCAAACCATAAGTACAGTGTGCATTTGGGACCGAATAAAATAAACAGAAAGACTGGTTTGGGGAAAAAAAAAAAAAAAAAAAAGCTTTCCCTCCTTCACAACAGTCATCCTTTTAAATGACCTTTCGCCAAGTATACTGTGTGGGAATGCAATATATGTGTGCAATCACATGGTATACTACAGAAACAGCTAAAGAATCTCACAGGAGCACAATGACATCTACTTTGCATTTGTTTACATCAAACCCAACACCACCTGTCAACTTTTGAGCTCAATGCAACTAAGGATTACAAAGAACTACCACAGAAAGGGCTATAAAATGAATGAATGAAAACCATAGAAACAAGTATTCATGTCAAAACAAAGTGATTCAGGTTTGGTCAATTGTCACTGCACCTAGACTCTTCAAATACACATACTATTCATTACTTTCTAACATGTTCAGAGAAAGCCATTTACTGTTTGAGTGCCTCAAAAGCTTAATACACTACCCTGGCATAATATATGGACATATACTGAAACTATAGTTCTTTGGCACACAGACACTGCTTTCCACGGTTGTATGAAGAATTCTGTAAACTGTACAATATTAAGAATGTATGCACCCACTTCACAAATGAATATTCCCTCCTCTCCCACTAGGCATGTCCTAGGCAAAAGACATGACAACATAAACGGTTGCAAAAATATCTAAACATTTGTATAAACAAGTACTTGATCCGACAGTCTAAAAACACTCATCAGTGCTGTAATGAGTTAAATTAAAAACTGTATACAGTTATGGAAGCATCTGAGCTGTTAAGAATAGTGAAACTAACTTTAGAGAAGCAACTACGGTGATGTTCATTAGTATTAATTTTTAATTATCAGCAACAGCCATATTTGAAGGGTTTACATCCAAAACAATGCAGGCAGTGACTTTTTTCTGCGGACTAGAACAAAGATGGCTTTACAACTGAACTACAAAAATTAGTTTAAAAAATCATGGTATCCATTGATATCCTCTCACAGTCTAGGACAGCTGGTAAACCACAAAAGTAACAGGCCCTTAAACTGGCATTACCACAGAAATGCACTACTTGGCTTCAACTGGCAGGTTAGTCGCCCTGACACTTTCATATTTAAAGGAGATCACTGCAGGTCTCCATAAATATGTTGATGTTTGAAAACAAACAGCAGGAACCTGTAATACAAAGTCTAAGAACCCCCAGAATCATAATGGTACTGTATCCTCACGAAGTAAAATACAGGCCTCCTTAACGTATTCAATGTGCACAAAACAGAAACACTGGCAAGAAATATTACAATTTTCTTCTGTGTCAATGACCGTCTGCTGCACACAATTACTACCTTGTATAAGCAACAATTAGATGTTGCAGACATGTAGCACACAACATGCTAAAAACTACAACTGAATCAACCTGAAACTTCACTAAATGTTGTCAAGAAAGTAAAGACTACAGCTACCCTAAGAATCAGGTATTTTCTAACGGTCGCCTGCAATTCTGATGCGCATCAACAGGTTTACAAGACAGCAGCTATCCAGGATACAAAATCCAGAAAACACAGCATAACACTAAGGCTGGGTAAAAGGCAGCTAACATGCTTCACAGTAGTGTTTAACTCACAAATAAGTTAAATGTTTTTTCAGTTTATAAATGCACTTAGTATAAACTACATTTTCTAATCACTTTTGTCACAGCTCACTGGTTCCTTTCTAACCAAAATACAGGACTACAAGAATCTCCCAAACAAACCGCAACAGATTTAACTCACATAAACATTCATTCAAAACAGACAAGTCTGAACAGCATCAAAGGTAATCCAACCACGCAATCCTGGGCACTAAACCGCCGCTGCTGACTCACACAGGAGGTGCAGCTTTTTGTAAATGAAATAAGACAACGGCAATTGAGTGCAGTCTAGGCAGTGTTTCTGCTGCTTCTACCTCATTGTTGCTTTGATTTTCTTTTTTTTTTTTTTTGGGGGGGTTCTTTCCATCAACTCGACTCTCCTCTACAACTGCACTTTGCAGCAACAATACATTGTCAGCCCCCGGCACACCCCACCACTTCAGGATTCGTTAAATCTGTTTCCCCGGAAGTCTGCATTTAACAGGGATAAGACAACGTCTCTCCTAACTTTTTCTAAAAAAACACAGCATCGTGGTAGGTCACGCACATGCTCCTCCACACGTTAAGATTTTCACGGGTGGCAACCACCTAGCCTGCCGTTGCCATAGCCCTAGTTGAAATTCCAGAAACAAACTGAGATCAATGCATAACTTACAAGTGGCTTTGTTTACACTTCCATAAAAATCTGTGCACGTGCGGGACACAAACTCTAGTGTGAGTACAAACGTTATACATTCCACGCGCACACAAACTCTTAGAAGCCATGTGGATACGGTTACCCAAATAGCTGTTGTTGCTCGGAACTAGCCCTCCCCATTATTGTGTGGACTCATTTAATAACACCCTTCTCACCCATTCGTGTATTCCCTCCAGCAGCTCATACCTTGCTCTTCACTTCCACGGCGGAGCAGTCCCAGTAGCGAAGAGTCTGAGACTTATGGAAGCTCCGGTTCATGGTGCACTGTCTGCCCGCTACCGATGGGATAGTGTCTTCCTTTCTCGCCCTCCTCCTCCCGGGGCCAGTCGGGAGGCTCCTACAACAAATGAGATACGAGTATGTATAACGCCACGGCGGGTGTTGCAAATGTTTATTAATCTGCAACTCCCACAGGAGAACGACTTCCTGCAGTAACACCACACACAGCACAATCCTTCCCCGCTCCACAGACAACAACTGCAATTATATTTTTTTGGCTACAAACTGGATGCTCGTTACCGTCTCAAAGCAATTCCTAGTGACATCAACGGTTAAGTCCCGCCTCTGGCCTTCCCCTACAAAAATCTCAGCACTCCCAGTGACTGTATTACATGGTGTTATTACATCCCCCTTTTGTGAGAATGACTATGCCGGACAACAGTTTAGATGATGCTTTATTCTATGTGATATTGCACCTTGCAGTCTCTTTCTACTTTTTTTGAACTCAGCATAAGTCTAAAGTATTTTATTCTTTAATTGAGCTTCTTTTCTTGTCCCAGATTTATCTCCATTTAGAGCACTGGCCATGGAAAACTGATAGCGAAAAGCAAGGTCTAAGTTTCTTTTTAAACATGCATTACGTATTTATTGTATTGGAAAGAGAACTATTGGTTTAGACAACGCATACCTAGAATATTTTAATAAGTAGTTCAAAGATATTTAACCGTTATTTCAAAATTATTGGTATAGTTATGTTAACGCCATATTATTGTATAGCAAATAAATGCCTCAGTGTAATCGGTGAAGCAACCACACACAATGTAATCTATAATGTTCCCTTTTTTGGGGGGCGGGGCATATTCCAAGGGCACTATGTGTCCCACGGGACTCCCACCATCAAGCACAAACATTAAGGTACAAGTGAGCCAGTAAAAGCAGCAACAGAGCCCGAAGTTATGTTTGTTTGGTGTAGCAATGGCAATATGTACACAATAATTTTTTTTGGCATGCTTATTAATTTAAACAAAAGGATATACACGATAAGGGAAAATACAGTTCACTGGGGAAGTAGTACCATACAGACTTGGTAATATAAATATATAATTTCCAGATGCATCCCTGATCTCAGTCATATGTATTCGTGTAGTTAATTTATATCCTAGCTCACTGTGTGGAAGAAAAGTATATTTTTCATGCAGGCATTGTTTTATCTTTCATGTAGAAAATGGTGTAGATGCTGAAACCTAGAAACTAACAGAATATAAAAAGTCTCTTGATACCTAAAGTTGGAGTGCCAAAATAACAGTAAGCAAAATTCACTGCAACACTAATGAAAACTTATACCTCTCAACTTCTTCGGCCAAGAAATCTGGACAAAGCCAAAAATAATAAGGGGTTGGGGGCAATGACTCAAAACAGTGACAAATGTTAAGTATTGCTTTTATAAATTTAGAAAGTTGATAGAATAACAGGTTTTGTGTTCATTATTTATCATCATCAATTACCCTTTTCCCATTTTCTACATGGGGTTGGGGTGTCGTGTTAACTGTCACCATCTCTCTCAATTCAATGTTACATTCCTGCCTTCTTCAACACTCATGCCTGACTGTTGCAGATCTTCTCTCACACAATCCATCCACCTCTTTTCTGGAAACCCTTGTTTCCCCTTAACTTCTTCCTGTCTGTCTCAAATCTTCTTCACCAGATTGTCTTCTAACTATCCACACATATGTCCAAAATAACGTAATCTGTTTGTTCTCTTTGATCTTTTCTACAATTGGAGCTACTTTGGCTTCTGCTCTTATGTCCTCATTTCTTCATCTGTCCCACAGTGTGCACCCTACGACCCATCTTAGGCACTTCATTTCCATCACCACTAGCTTCCTCATCTGCTCTTCCTTTACTGCCTAGGTTTCTGTATTGGTTTCTGTATTGGTAGCACCACTGTTTTATACACCTTA
This sequence comes from Protopterus annectens, assembly GCF_019279795.1. Taxonomy (NCBI): domain Eukaryota; kingdom Metazoa; phylum Chordata; order Ceratodontiformes; family Protopteridae; genus Protopterus; species Protopterus annectens. The sequence goes on along the minus strand of NC_056732.1, from coordinate 629,048,727 downwards.
CTTTTTAGTTTCTTTGACATTATTCTGTCATACACTACACCTGACACTCTATGCCAGGTGGCTGCAGCCCCTCTGATTCTAACTTCTTCATTCAGACTTCCCTTTTCCTCAGCCAACCCTCCCAGGTACTTCAAGCTGTTAACCTGTTCTACTACCTTCCCTTCTATCTCAGTTCTCAGCTTCTTCTGATTTCCCCAATTTGCTGCCATTACCACTGCCTTATTTGTGCTTAGTTTCATTCCATGTGCTTTTGGTTTTGCATTCCATTCCCCTATCCTTTGCTGAAGTTCTTGCTCAGTGTCTGCCTGTAATGCCACATTGACTGCATATGGCAACTTTGTTGATTTGTCCCTTCTGACCTGTTTGCTAATGTAGTTCATCACCAGTATGAATAACAGTGGGCTCAGAGCTGAACCCTGATGTACACCCACTTTTACTGGGAACCTCTCTGTGAGACCAACCACTGTTTGTTCTTGAGTCATTGGGTCCTTGTAGATAGTCTACACTAATTCTACCAATATTTCTGGGACTTCAAACCACCACAGTACTGCCCAAATCAGCTTTCTTGGGACCTTGCCACGTGCTTTCTTCAAACTAGGAATGCCCAGTTCTACTCTTTCCTTATCTCTAGCTTCCTCTCAACTATTTGTCTCACTGCAAACATTGGGTCAGTTGTGCTGCATCTTGATCTGAATCCGAACTGCTCATCTCCTGTCAATCACCAACACATTCACATGCATTTTTCTGAAAGATATCAAGTCTGAAATTCAAATGTCTGTCATTTAGTGACTTCAGTCAAACACAGATTTTATGAGGAACAGACCAAAAATATTAGACAAAAATCTGTACATTCTGCGAAAATCTGAACAGTTAAGAGGTATGAGTAAAGGATAGTAACTAACTTTGAAATGGACAAGTTTGACAGTCTTGTATTGGTCACAACTGCCTTCATTAACTGGAGCAGGTTCACAATTCCCCTCATGTTTGAAGACTTATATTTTTTATTATATCAATGATGTTTACCATCCAGTTTATTTCTATACAGTAATCTTAAAACACATTTTTGTTTTCTGATATAACACCCATTATATCTTTAGCATAACTACAGATAATTTATACCATTTGTAAACAAGCTTAGCTACAACTTTAGCCATGTAATAATTTTGTGTTCTTTATAAATGGACCTTTCCTCCCTGAGCCTCTGCTGAAAGTAGACTTTGCTCAGAGGACCCTCCCAGACAATAAACAAATAAAACAAATCACCAAATAAAATAAACAAAATTCCATCTCATTGTTAGTGTTTTCCTTCCCTTTAACTCTACCGCAGAAGAGACAATTACTAGGAAGACTTGATTTAAATATTAATCCCTCTGCTCCCTGACTCTTATTACTTTTCACTTTTTCTTCAAATCATTTTGGCTTTCTGTGACAGCTCTCAATATTCTTTTCCTTCAGATATTTGTCACAACATTGGTTAAGCATTTAGCCATGAGTAAGAACTATTTAATGTGCACCTTAAACAGATACCAACCTGGTTAACAACAGGAAAAACAATACTCCTACTTAAGAGTGAACCTGCAAGCTACCCCAAAAATTATAGACCAATAACTTGCCTTCCGATGACATATAAGCCATATACTGGAATTGATGCCGACAAAGTTTATAGTCATTTCGAAGAAAACTCAATCATGGCAATAGAACAAAATGATGACAAATGAAAGGCATATGGAATACTCCTACTTAAGAGTGTACCTTGCAAGTTATCCTAAAAACTATAGACAAATAACTTGCCTTCCTACAGCATATAAACTATATACTGGAATTGATGCCGACAGCTTATAGTCATTTAGAAGAAAATTCAATCACGGCAGTAGAACAAAAGGATAAGAAAAGAAAGTCATATGGAACAAAAGGATCATTTGTTGTTAAATAAAGTCATAATTGAGAACTGTAAAAAGGGGAATAACCTAAGTATGGCAGGATAGACTACAAAAAAATCATTTGACAGTATCCCACATTCATGGATAAAAGTGTGCTTAAAAATGTATAAGATACACCCTACACTGATCAATTACATTACAGCAACCATGAAATAGTGGCAAACCACTTTGCAGTTAAGCCATGATAAAGGACAAATTATTATTCCAGGGATAAAAATTCAAAGGGAGATATTCCAGGGTGACTCTTTGTCACCGCTGCTCTTTTGTCTTGCACTTAACTCATTAAGCTGTCTACTTAACATATTAGGCCATGGCTATAATTTGGCTCCTAGAAAATAGCAAAGTATAAATATTTCTCATCTTCTTTTTGTGGATGATTTAAAACTGTATAGTTCTTCAGATGAGAAACTGAAATCACAACTGCAAGTGGTCAAAACTTTTTCATATGGTATAAGAATGTTATTTGGTGATGAAAAATGTGCAAAAGCTACCTTTAAAGCAAGAAAGCTGCAGCACCAAGAAAACATCAGCCTGGGACAAGAATGTGATGGAAAAGAACTTGAGCAATAGGGAGTGTATAAATATTTGGGAACTGATGAAGGACCAACAATAAAACATGAACAAGTGCAAATAAAACTCAGTGAGGAATATTTTAAAAGCTTAAAATTAATACTGAAAACAGTGGTTACATCTAGGAGCAAAGTCCAAGGTATAAATCAATTTGCTCTTCTTGTACTAACTTACAGATTTGGAGTGATTGGCTGGCTCCAAAAGGTGCTAGATTGGTTAGACAGAAAAACAAGGAGGATGCCTCATGCTTATCAAATGATTTAAAAAAATAAGTGTATACCAAAACTATATATTCCCCATTCTGAAGGAGGTATGGGTCTCTTAAAAATTGATTACATGTATAGATCAGCAGTCATATGACTGCATACATATCTGCTGATCCCACAAGACCCAAACATAGTGAAAGTTTTTAAAACATGAGGAGAATACGTCTAAGATGACTTCCCTGCTTAGTTTAGCAGAAGCATATCGGTGTCAAGTGGGAATGGAAATCAAACCAGAAGTTCATAGGTTCATCGGTTGGTACTAGGCTATCGACCCTAGGGCCTATACAAGCCTAGCCATAACAATTCCCTGGCTATTTCTTCCCACAATATTTACTTCCCTGGACCTCTGTCTAGCAGGGTGACTGATGTGATTCCCCGGGGTGAATTTCCTATCTCCCATCCAATCGTCAAGGTTCCTTTTGAAGAGGGCCAAAGAGGCACTCTGCTTGACATGTATGGGCAGTCTATTCCAGAGTCTGGGGAGTCTCTGGGTCAGGAACCTATCCCTCCAGCATGTTTTGTTCATTGTGATGACAAGGTTTATTTCCCTGGAGTGTGTGGCTCTGAGGGATAGAAATTTCTTTAAGTGTAGCATGTCCAACAGCTCTGGGTTTGACATGGCCTTGTATGTTAAGCAGAGATTGCCTCTAAGTAGACGATATGTGACAGAGTATAGCTGGAGTTTTTTACGGTCAGCATAGGGCATCTGCTTTAGGCCTGTGATTATTTTAGTGAGGTATTTCTGCAGCCTTTCCAGTTGTTGTAGATGTCTTGAGAGGTACATACCAAATGGGGCATTGTATTCTATAATGGGTCTAATTAGGGATGAGTACAGTGGGACAATGACCTCCTTTTTTCTAGATGAAAAGCCCTTAGTGATGAGGTATGCCACATAGAAGGATTTCCTGACTGTTGTGGCAATGTGGTTATTGAAGGTGAGACCACTGTCCACCTGTGTCCCTAAGTCTCTTATCACACTTTCAGTGTTTAGTGTACTGCCACCTATGTGCTACATGTTTTTTCCCAAAGGGGATAAATATACATTTCTTGACATTGAGCTTAAGCCCATGGCTCTGGCACCAAGCATCTGTTTCTGTACTGCCCTTTTGCAGAATATCCACATCATTTGGGGATTCAATAATGGCTCCCAATTTGCAGTCATCTGCGAACTTTGTTAGCCAGAGTCCCTTAGTGTTGGCCTGTACTTCAGAGAAGTAGATGCCAAACAATAGTGGTCCCAGGATTGAACCCTGAGGTACTCCACTTATCACTTGTCTGGAGCTGGATTTGGAGTCGGCTACTTTTACAGTCTGGGTTCTGTCAGTAAGCCAGTTGGCAACCCATCGAGTGACGAAGGGATTAATGCCCAGCTTAGTAAGTTTATCTATGATTCCAGAGTGGGGGATGGTGTCAAAGGCTTTGGCTAGGTCCAGATAGGCTGTTTGGACCACCTTACCCTCATCCACAGCTCTACAGACTGATTCAAAGAAGTCAATCAATTTCAGGAGACAAGATCAACACTTCATGAACCCAAACTGGATGGGGTCTAGTATTTGAAGGTTGCCAATGTCTTTGTTTATAAGTTCCATGATAATACATTCCATGACCTTGCAGATCAGGCTCGTCAGACTGATGGGGCAGTAGTTCCCAGGATACAAGGTGGATCCCCCCCTTGTGGTGTGGGATAACTGTAGCTGTGCACCACTCAGTGGGCATGAAGCCTGAGGTGAGGCTATGATTAAACATGACACTTAGGTGAGGTGCCAGTTCATTTTGTAGTTCATGTAATACACAGCCCGGGATGTCATCTGGTTCCATGGATGCTGTATTCTTAGCTTTGGAGAGTGTGTTTTTTATCTGTGTGGCCATTATTACCAGAATTTGGCAATCTTTCGATATTGAGATGGGCTCTTTAGGGGTGAGGGGGGGGTGAAGTTGGCATTGAATCGATCTGCCAGGATATTGGCAATGTCCTTGGGATCGGTATATTTAATGCCATTCTGTTGTAGCTCAGAGCAGATGTGAGCATTGCCATTTAGAATCCTGACATAGCTATAGAATGCCTTGTGGTTGTCTTTGGAATCTTTGGCAATTTTATTTTCGTAACTAGCTTTGGAGGATTTTATGAGGGATCTCAGCTTCTTACTGAGGCTGGAAATGGAGTTTTTTGCATCCTGGGATTTTCCTCTTTTCTGCAACAGTTTCTTCCTTTTGTTGTAAAGTTTGTTTATGGCAGGGGACCACCAGATTGACTTCCTTTTTTGGAGGAGAGCGTCTTGGTTCTATTTGGGATGGCACGATTCATGCATAAGTGGATGTGCTCATACAGTGCCTTAGTGTAGGCTTCAGCAGTCGAACTTTCAGATCCTGTCTGCATGGGTTTCATGAAGTTTGTCACTTCTGACTTGAGTAGCATGAAGTTGGCTTTGGAGAAGTTTTTTATGGAGGTTTCCTTACTGGGAGTGGGGGAGGGATGTGGATGTCAAGGATGATTAGCTTATGGTCAGACCTGACCAATGAGGGAGTGACCATAGGTGTGGAGCATCGATTTCCCATGTTGGTAAAGACCAGGTCTAGGATATTGGAGCCTCTGGTGGGACTATGGATTAGTTGATCCAGGGCATTGGAATTTATGAATTCCAAGAACCGTTGGGCAAAGGTGTTGGTACACAAGTAGTTTTCTCAGTTAATGGCAGGGTAGTTGAAATCACCCAGTATTAGGGTATTTGGTTGTATCTTAATATTTTCCAGTATGTTTAGAAAGGTGTAGTGAGAATCTTGGGGCATGGTGGGGGATCTGTAGCAAGCTACAATTTGGATTGTAGTCCTACCTAGTGTTAGTTGCACCTGGAGAATTTCAGACGCATTGTGTTGGGCAACTAGCCTGGTGGTGTGAATATCTTTCGTGAATATGGACACTCCTCCACCTTTAGTGTTTAGGTCCTGGTTTAGTGGCCGAAAAGTGTGGTAAGAGTTGTAGCCTGGTATTGCAGGGGTGCTCTCTGGAGCCTTGAACCAGGTCTCAGTTACTGCACAGATATCAATGTTCTCCATTTTAGGAGTGCCTCAAGAGAGTACATTTTGTGGTTTAGACTTCTGGCATTGAGTAGCATTACCTTCAGATTTTGCATGCTTGTACCTGTTACAGTGTTGGTTTTGTCCTTTGAACTTTGCCTAAAAAGGCACTATAGGGGTGGCAAGAGCCTTAGCCAGTAACTTGAATCCCAGGGGCGACAGGTGCAGACCATCTCTGGCAAAGCATCATGGTCTGTCGATCATGTTATCCCAGGCAGACAGATACTGGATCCCCTTTGAATGACACCAGAAGCTTAGCGAATTGTTGAAGTCAATCATTTTGTCCTTATACTATGTGGTATCATTCTGGGCAAAGGCAGGATGCTACTCAGGGCTAGGGTCATACCTGCCTGGGCCACATGATCCGAGAGCTCTTCCATGTCTCTTTTCATGTAGTAGATACAAATCAGGCAGTAACTGAATATGCCAAAAAAACAAAAGAAAGAATATAAGGGGAAGGATCAGATGAAAAGGCAAGAAATATGGAAAATGCATAAATATAGTTGCAAGTTTAGAAAACACTTGGAACAACCTTATGTTGATCAGGATCAAATACAGAAATGGTTAAGGAGAGGTAAATTTAAACCAAAAGACTAAAGGTTAGTATTGGTGGCCCAAGATAGTGGACTACGTATACGTTGGTTTACAAAGTCCATTGAACATGGAGAAACAGACAGATGTAGGGTTTGTAGAACAGAATTGGAAACAGTCGCACATCTTGTTACCAGGTATGATACACTAATGGCAGAAGGACTGCATACTGAAAGGTATAATAATGTGGTAAGACTGTTGCACTGGGGGTTGTGCAAACATTGTAATATTGAAGTAGCTTGAAAGCATTGGAAACATGAGCCATAAAGCATTATAGAAAATTATGAAGTTTATATCACATGGGATCATCCATTACCAACAGTTCAAAAAATAGATGTGAGAAAACCAGATATAATAGTCCATAAAAAGAAGACAAAAGTAGCATTGATCATTGAAATTGCTACACCCAGGGTCTACAGTGCCTACGTACAGAGAGAGAGAGAGAGAGACACACACACACAAAGTCATAAAATACCAAGATTTGCAGGGAGAAACAAGGGCAATGTGGAAGAGGGATACCCAGACAGTTCTAATAGTAGTCGGAGCAACAAGTGTTATAAAAGAGAATTCACAATTGTGCTTAGATATGTTGCCGATACATGTAACTCCATATGAATTGCAGGAGTCATTACTGGGCACATTGCGGGTACTGCAAAGAGCACTTCTAGCTAGCATCAAAGACTGAAACAATACTAATTTCATGAACTTTAATCATACTTTGACTTAGGAATGGGGTCCATTCCAATCATGGTATTAGAAACCTCAAAAGACTGGGAGAAATTAAAAAGAGAAAATTTAGACAGTTTTTTGGTTCTAGCAAATCAGTGAATAGTGGAGGGGTGGCTATATCTAAAGCAGTTACAGTGTTATGAAATCCTATAACTAGGTGGTTGTTTTTTTGCTAGAATAAAGGGGGTACAAGGCAAATGAAAAAAGTCTTAAACATAGCAGCATACTGCAACATCTGTCATTTTAAATAAGCTTTATCGATCAAGGATGACCTGCTTTGTATGTCAGACAGAAGATGTGTCCAGGAATTACAAAATCAAACTTGATTGAAAGCAAATAAATTAACAACAAAATAGACTTACCCTCCCAAAAGCAGAAGATGGCTACTAAATTGTCCTAGGGAGTCAATGAAAAATATAAACTGACTGTCTTTCCAGAGAAGTCAGAGACAGCAGGGCATTTCATGCTGCAAATTAATGGCGAGAATGGAACTGCAGAAGATGGTTTGCCTGTCTGATGCAATTTTGTGGACACAGAATGATGTATAACAAAGAAGACCTGGCTTGAAAATGAAATCACATCAGCATGACAGGACCTATGAAGTCATTTTCAGTTGTAACAAATTTGAAATATGTTTGGTATGTACCTCACAAGACATCTGCAACAGCTGGAAAGGCCACAGAAATACCTCACTAAAAGAATCACAGGCCTAAAGCAGATGCCATATGCTGACCGACTAAAAAAACTCCAGCTATACTCTGTGGCATATTGTCTACTCAGAGGCGATCTCTGCTTAACATACAAAGCCATGTCAAACCCAGAGCTGTTAGACATGCTCCACTTAAAGAAATCCCAATCCATCAGAGCCACACGCTTCAGGGATCTAAACCTTGTTATCACAATGAACAAAACATGCTGGAGGGATAGGTTCCTGACCCAGAGACTCCTCATACTCTGGAATAGACTGCCCATACATGTCAAGCAGAGCACCTCATTGGCCCTCTTCAAAAGGAACCTTGATGATTGGATGGGAGATAGGAAATTCAACCCGGGGATCATGTCAGTCGCCCTGCTAGACAGGGGTCCAGAGAAGTAAATATTGTGGGAAAAAATATCCAGGGAATTGTTATGGCTAGGCTTGCATAAGCCCTAGGGCCGATAGCCTAGTACCAGCCTATGAACCTATGAAATAGTCAATTTTTAATGCTCAGTGTTGGCTTGCACTGGAAATGAAGTGCAACAGTAGTGGTTAAACAGTGTGATGTAGGCAGTCATTGCCAAGTATAAATTAAGAATACCGTTGAGTGCAGGAAAAATGATACTTTATACTTATGGACAGCTGGCAATATATTTTTGGCCATTATCCGTTGTTTTCAGTTCATCTTTATGTGAAACAGTATTTGTGCTGTTTAGGCACTAAATAGTATATCATATTCCATGTGGAAACTTTCTTGCTACTCTAGTAACATGGTAATACTAGAATCATTATTACATTCTGGATTAATAACATCTTGACAGTTTCTAAGTACTCTGTGGCTGAAATATTGACTAAATTATAAAGATTTGCAGTGTGCTTATTTCATTCTGGAAACAGTGCTTAGCTGTTCCAGATTAATTTCACAAATATTATGAGCTGACTTTACTGGCATAGAGGACTTCTACACTGCTTATGCTTTAGCAGACTGCTACTATATGGAGATATTATTTTATGTGAAATAATCAAACGTTTTCATGCATAAATACTGCTGATGAACAGTGAATTGATATTGGAATAAACTAATTAATTATATGTCTTTTTAGCAAGAGACAGCAATGAAGTTTCATGAGAAGTATATACTATGTGAAAGAAGGAAGACCTAAGGGGTCAAATATGCTAAAGAAAGAGTGCAGAAGACAAGGATAAAAACAATAAAAGGTTAGTCAAGGGAGTCAGAAGAGAAGATGAAAGACAGTTAAATACTTAAAGTGAGAGAATGAGTTAGACAGTTATGGATTTTTAATAGATGTCTATAAAACAGAAATGATGGTAGAGGAATAGATAAGGCTGTGCTGAGTATGCTGTTATAAGATGCTTGCTAAAAAAGTGAAAACAACCTGATGCAGTACAAGGCTTCTGCATAAATAGTTTACTTGCTCTCCTTAAATTCACCCAATTAAAACATAGATTAGCAGTCTCTAACCTCAGCTATTGTCAAAATATTTTTACAGCTCCTTCATAGGAAAACATAGCTTGGACTAGAGAAGTATGTTTTTGCTTGGAGCTTTTCTCCCTGGGCCTCTACTGAAGATGGACATATATCCAGCTAGACTAGCCCGGTCAACAAATGTAAAATAAAATAAATAAAAATAAATAAATAATAAGTATGCGTATATAGTTCTCATTCTCCTCAGCATCCCTTAGGTGCAGCATTTGAAGCTGACTAGCCCTAGTTATTTCTGTCACCTTCATCACAGTGGTCTCACTACAAATTATGCAAGATGTGTAGTGTTTTGGCTGTAGTAACAGTAAAAGACATGCTCTTCCCACATGGTAAAGACTGCAGAATATTTAGTCACTTTATGAGTACCCATATAAGAAGAATAACCTATTTTGTACAGGATGCTAAGAAAAGTACATTTAAGTCACCTTCTCTTCTCCCCTTAAAAATGAAAGGGTGATGAAGTTAAGCAAGGTGGTTCTAGAGTATTGCACCGTAGACATAGATAATGGATGCTACTTGCAGTGACCAAGCATGAAGGGTATTTATTTTTATTTGAAAATTTGTGACCAGGTAAGTGGACTGGACAGTTAACCATTTTCAGCCATGACCTGAGTTCCAGAGAGCAAAGTAAATAAAAAAAAATAACAAAAGTAAAAAATGCATCATACAATAGCGAAAATGGTTATCAAAAGTGAATAGACATTGAAAAGGGGTAGAAAGAAACAGCGATATTCACAATATTTCTTTAGTGACTTACTTATTTTTTATGAGATAATTCTGTTAGGCTTACGCACTGCTTTTCTGGGAGACCAGCATTGCTATTCCTGCTGGGTAAAAGTAATTTAGCCACCATTTTCTAATATTATAACAGATCTTCCGACATTTAGCTCACATCTCCAGTGGGACAGAACATGTCAGATATCGCAGTATCATTATAATCACTTTCTAAACTGATGGTATTTGATTGCGGAGGTCATTTTGATCCCTAGTTATGCAAATACTCAATTAAACAAGAACTGAACTGTTATACAAAGGAAAAGAAGGTTGTAATGATATGATTACATCACTCACGGGGCACACCATCGGTATATCACTTAATAGCGCAGCTTTCTCGTAGCAGAGTGATAGTAGTGCTTTTCTTCTCTTTAATGTGTATTACCTTTCAAAAGCCGCTATGCTATGCCCCCTTTTTTTCCAACCCAAGATGAGAAATAGGGCATCCATATACTGGCAAACTGGGCATGTCTGCGTGATGAGGTAAAGTTAATGAGAAAGACTTAATAGCACTTGAGGTTGTATGTGAATAAACAGCAATTGTTATGCAAATGTGCAGTATTATTTTACCTGTCTATACTCCCAGATATCTTGTTCTGGTTCAGATATCCACCAGGAAATGTTTAGTCTTTCATCAAGTTTAAGAGGTCCACTTACAGTCGTGGAGCTAACTTAGCAATGCACAATAATTTTAGGCATAAGTCAAGGAGTTTACTCCCAAAATGAGACCCTTAAAAGAGACTAAAGAGATGAATCTAGTCTGACATAGTATGTAGACAATTACATACTGTAGATAATCTTCTTCATCAGTTCAGAATCCAAGAAATCTGTATTGATGCATATGCCAGGTATGTGCTTCAAGAACCAAATATTATATAAGCTATTGTGTTTTCTGCACTGATTGGTAACATCAAGTGAAATCAATGAATATATAAACCACTATAACCAAATAAAGAACATTTGTAGTGAAGGGAATTCAATGCAATGAAATCTGGATGCTTGTGGTCCACACTGAGATTTTGTGTTTATTATTATAACCTTTTTTAAGAGTGATTGTCACTGCTTGACCTCATTATTACTGGATGCACTTCTTAATGCCTCAAAGCTTTTTTCTTCCATATGCTCCAAGCAATAACTGTCTGAGTTTATCTCTAGGCACCCTGGATTTTACTGTACTAAATTCTGATCGCTTTCTATCCTTTCAGCTAATCAAAACAAGGAAAGACATTAAGAGGTCATGCTTGCAAGAAAGCCATACTGTACTGTGTTGTGCTTATTCTCCCATGTGCTGTTTCTCTTTATGGAATATTTAAAGATCAGTTTCTTTAGAAAAATACTTTTTCTCAAACCACTAAGCAAGCAACTGAAGGAATATCCAGATAGAGATTTATATTATAGTGAAATAACGCCATGGGTAGATTATTTAGGGTAACTGTGTCATCACTGACACTAGAATCCTAGTAAGTCAAATCATTTTGCTTAAATATCATCTCTACCTGTTTAAATATGTTAGAGATGACTGTTTGTGACTTCCATGTGACTAAGGCAGTGTAGGAATTCTATGTTTCTACACCCCACCTGAGAAGTACTGTTTATTTTCAGTTCCAGTTGCACACAACAGTAGTGTGGACAGGAAGGCAACACTCACTTTAAATTGGCCATGGCTGAAAAAGTACCACATTGGTCATTATGACAGATTTATTGCTCATTGCACTAAAGGAAAACAATAAATCTGCCACATTAACAGTCTTGGCATTGTCAGACTAACAGTGCTTCTTGTTGTGGAGATGTAATGCTCTGCACATTAAATGTGCTGTTGTCTTTGTCTCAAAGACAGATCATGCATGTTTTACTCAATTACCCCAATATGTTGTGTCTGAAAGCACATGTGTCTTTGTCTCAGACACAGATCATGCACGTTTTACTCATTTACCCCAATATGTTGTGTCTGAATGCACATGTGTCTTTGCCTCAGACACAGATCATGCACGTTTTATTCATTTACCTCAATATGTTGTGTCTGAATGCACATGTGTTTTTGTCTCAAAGACAGATCATGCATGTTTTACTCATTTACCCCAATATGTTGTGTCTGAATGCACGCGTCTTTGTCTCAGACACAGATCATGCACCTTTTATTCATTTGCCTCAATATGTTGTGTCTGAATGCACATGCAAGCCAATGCAAAAATGCTAACCATTTGGAGTAATACAGGAATATTAATACTGTAGATAATCCCAATGTATGATGAATAACACACTTTTCCAGTTTTGGGGTGCAGTTACCCTTTAAACTGGGAAGAGGGTAATAAGTGATCACCACTTAGATGGAGGGAAAGGGAGTGATTTGCTTACAGTTTGCTTGTGATTTTCACTGCACATATTATTTACTTCCATCTGAGAAATACAATTAATCATCAGACCTACACACTGTTGTACTTGTATGTCTGTAACAGAGAGGGAGCATGGTAACATTTTGTAGATGAGGTTGCAGCTGTCTGTAGTAAACTCAACCTCAGGAAATTTGGCAGTACCTTGTATTGACCCATCGAAATTTTGTCCTAGCAACACTTGGAAAGCTAAAGCAGAAATCCATCAATAATTAAAGTGTTATGGCAATCAAGATGAATGTTCAGAAAATATTGTTCTGCTCCCATTGAAACACTTTATTTCTTTAAAAATTGCTTTCCCTCCCATATACTCCGTCTCATTCTCCATTTCATCATACATCCATTCTGTGCAGGATGCAGGTTACATTAAAATATCTACCCTATAAACTGCTATGCTATCAACATTTAGACTTACGCACAATAAAAACTGTCCTGATCTTTCATATCTCCTGTGATGGTACCAACAACCAAAACATTTGCAATTTTCTGTGCAATACCTAATGATTGTGTCAAGGAGCCATACAATAAAGCATGGCAGGTCTCTTAGCCATCATCTCTCAACTCTCTAGAATCTGCTATTAGCTAACATCAGGCAGAATAGCAAATTTCTTACATTTAAGAAATAAATTTGGCAATAGTATTTTAAGATGTGTTTGCAAACAGTGTGGTATTTCATAATAAAGTGGTCTAGGAGTATAATATGGCTTTAGCAATCATAATTTGTTTTCTTTCTCAATTGCAACAGCAATGGACTCATAGTTAGTCAAACAATTTTAGAAATTTCACAACCTGTCCAATCACTAATACAGTAGAGAGTTGATTATTTGAACTAATTGGGACCTAGGGTAGCTCGGATAACCAAACTGTTCAGATAATCAAGCATACATTGAACCGGATTAAAAAAACGGCAAATATCTTGTGTTTTTCCTGCATGCCTTTCAACCATTCATTGATTCCAATGCACAATAAGGAATATTTTTTGCACACGAGCGGTCTACAAACTCAAAAACATGCACAAGCGAATACGTATAACATTTACATATTCAGACTTTATGATTTTCCCTACCCAAAAACGTTGAAAGGCTGCGTTTGGATAATTGATGTTCCTGATAATCGACGTTCAGATAATCTACTCTCTACTGTATAGGCTTTAACATGGGTTCTGCAGATGAGACAACTCCTGAATGGTTAATGGATCAGGGCTAAATGAAAATTGCTTGAGTCCAGACTCAAACAAACATGCATCAGCTACTTCACCTGCTGACACTCTCTCACACAGATGTGTATGTACATACACACACATATAATTATCATTATTTAGCAGCATTTATCATTAGACTGCACATTTGCAACTTAGAAGAAAGTCATTCTTACTGTTTTTTCTCTATGTTAGTCTGTCTGTATCCCCAACACTACTTAACTGCATGAAACAAACAGCATCTGAACTACCCAATCCGGAGACTTAAACTTTGCTTGCTACATAAATAGGATATGTTGGAGGAACAGGTATGTGTCTCAGTGAATACACCTTCTCTGGAACAGGCCTTCCTTCCATGTGAAGCAGAGTCCTTCCCTGACCCTATTCAAGTGTAACCTGGACCAGTGGCTGGGAAATCAGAAATTCACCTCTGGTCTGTCACCTATGTCTCTAATGGACTGAGGAGACCCATAAATGTTGACCCCTCATGCCTCCACTTACACATACTCCTAAAATAACCTCTATGGCACCAAACCTGTTGGGTACATTCACGATGTATGGCTAAGCTATAAAAGGCTCATGTGGTCATTAGCCTAGTTTATACCTGTGACACTATGAATCTTTTCTAGTTTCCTTTTATATCAACAATTCTATTAGGCTAGATTTTTTGTGGTCTTTTTAAATATCAATGAGCTAGAATTACAATTAGCTATTTACACTGTTGCATATGAAAATTCTCATAGCTGAACAATATTAGTAATGTCAATATATAATTCAGAATTTTTCTAAAATAAATTTTCTTTTATATTTTATATATTCAAAGTACTGTGACTGAACTCATTTTCTAGTCTATGTGCATGGAATTTATAGTATAATGTAAATAATTCTAACACCTGCTGAGCTGATTACAAGCCTATGCTTTTATATGGGTTGGCTTTTGGGGGTTGCTTTTATGTGAGTTGTGGGCTTACATAATGGTTAAGGTGTTTACCTCACAGATACGAGGTATGGGGTTTATTTCTCACATTTGAAATGGAAATTGGCTTGGCTTATACTGGCCCACAAGGGCAGCTAGATTAGTACATGCCTATGAACCTATGAACCCTCACTGAACTTTAATTAATAGCATGATTATATAAACAGTAATGTCTGAAATGTCTTAAAGTTTCAGCTATTGTTCTTAGTTCCCTCTGAAAATGGGCTTTGAACACAAAATAAATCTTTGTTAGTAAAACAGAAACAGATAGAGAGATAGAGATATAGAGATAGATAGATAGATAGATAGATAGATAGGTAGATGGACAGATAAACTAAAAATGTGCTGAGCTGAGCTGTCATTTAAATTTTGAATGTTAGTGCATGCCTCAAATGTGATGAGACCTTTTCCCTGGCTATACATTTGACAGGCATCTGCTTCTGGTTCTCTGACTGCTGCCACAGCTCCCTTTGAGTACAGAAGCCTAATTCAAAAAAACTTGGTTGCACTGTGCTAAGTGAATTTGCATAACTGGCCAAGTGCAAGGTGTGCGAGATTTAGAAAAACTAGCTATAGAATGTGGCTAGGCAAAATAATGTGGTTAACCATGTAATATGCAGTCATACCACTCAACTGCCCAGATTTTTGCTTCGTATTTTTGGTCTGTTCCTGATAAAATTCATGGTTTTCTGGATTTTTGTGGCAAATCGGTGAAGATAAAATTCATTAACTAATGACAGCCATTTGAGTTTCAGACTTTATATCCTTCAGAAAATGTATGATAACACAAATCCTTTTGTTCTAGCAACATTCAAAGTTTACAACAGTATAATGATATGGTGGAATGATTCTAAAACATTTAAATGCCACTCAATCAAAATGCACCCACTTTAAATTCGAATTCAGCCACATGCCCATGTTCAGATGGAGTACACTGCACAATTATGTTAGGTGTTGCCATAGCCATAGTAAATGTGTTTCTGCAAGAGGCTGTCATTGCAGCTGCTATACTCGATGGTGTTTGATTTCAAGAGGCATAGGGTCATCCAGAAGTGAACATTTCATGCCCTTCACAAAATCCACATAGTGGACCAGTACCGTGTTGACAAGAACACCATGAAACAAATCATGGAGATGGGTCAGCCTCATCTGTAGCCCCATGTGAATCATGGAGCACGTATCTGAGTGGATAAAAGTTATGTATCACTTTGCATATATCACCTACTGGGGATGCAGTGGGGGTGTTGCAGGCATCTACTTTTAGAATGCTAAGTCAGTTTTTTAATGCCATTCTTCAGCATGTGGGGGAACATATGTGGTTCCAACATACCTCCCAGAGGAGAGAGCTAATGCTATGTGGGAGTTCTATGATATAGCCTTTCTCCATGAAGTACTGGGGGCCACAGACTGTACTCACTTTGAAATAAAGTCCCAACCTGGTGAAATGGGAAAGAGGCACATGAACCACAAAGGGTATCACTGCATAACTGCCAGATGGGGTCTGTAGTGTATACAGTAACATTTACAATGTGTTTGCAAGCCACCCAGGCAGTTTTTATGGCTTTCACATATGGCACACATATGACCTGTATGAATGGTTTGCAAGGGGTGACTTCTCACAGGGGTATTTTGTTGCTGATGTCTAATATGCATAAGAACACTAGCTTATGATACTCATCAGAAATCCACACAATCAGACAGACCAGGAGTGCCATTGTGCACTATCACAAAGCAGAAACATTACAGAGCTTGTGTTCAGGCTACTGAAGGCATGCTTTTGCTGTCTGCATTCATCCAGTGGTACCCTTGCCAAATGTGTCAAAATAGTGGCTGCGTGTGCAATGTTATGTGATAATATACTTAGGAAGCAGTTAAAGCAGGGTGGCTTCTTGCAGGGCCAGTAGTTTGCAGCACAACAGGCAGCAGAAGCTAAGACAGACAAGGAGACAAAGGAGGATCCAGTAGCAGTGGATGATCATACTAGATGGAGGCGGGTACAGTATACCATGGCACTAGCAAAGAGGCAGCAGATTGGACATAGCATTACAACATAACTACTACAGTGAAAATGAAACCTGTACAAACACCACACTGTGCTTGACTATGCATACATTGGTCATGATGTGCAGCAGACATTGGCAACAATCCAAGTGACTTTGTACAAAGGGCAGAACAGAATAGAGTTCAATAGTGCGTGCCTTTCACAGAGATGTTTATGAGTGTGAGTGCTGATCTGTATAAAAAGAAAAAAGTGCCTTTATGGGAAGTGTCAAAACCTGTATAGAGGAGGTTAATGTCAAGAAGACTTGGGTCAGTGGATGTGTGTGATATGCTGGGGGCTGTTGTGGTTTGTGTTTATGTCTGTGTGTGTGCATCTTTGCATGATACAGCCTCAGCAGTTGGTACAGCACTGAGGAGTGGCCTACTGGATAGGTCCAGGTCATGCGTGGCAGAGGGTTCAATTTCCCATACATTCTCCTGCCCATGGGACCTGGCTCTGCCAGGATTTGCATTGGCTGTACCACAACCAGGGCTTTTCTGTGATGGTATGTGATGGTACAATGTACCGACACCTTGGCCATGGTAGCAGCATCTTCCTCTTTAAGGAGAACCACGCATGCATCGCACATCAATGTGGATATAAAAACATGCGGAATTTAAACTAGCCATTCCAAGAAGGTGAGTGTGTGTATATGTATGTATGTAAAGTGAATGAGTGAGAGTGTGTGTGTATATAATTTAAACTAGTAGTTCTGTTTGTTTCTGTATGAGCGAGAAAGTGTGTGCATGCGTGTGTATGTATGTAAATTAAGCTAACTGCTCAGTTCATATACCAGATAGTGTGTGTGTGTGTGTGTGTGTGTGTGTGTGTGTGTGTGTGTGTGTGTGTGTGTGTGTGTGTGTGTTTGGGGGGGTGTTGCTGTATGAGAGAGAAGGTGTGTTTGTGCTGCTGTGTGAAAGAAACAGCAACGGAAAGGCTTGGAAACTGTTGATATTGTAAGCACTTTTGTTTATTCCAATAGATAAACTTCTTCAGACAAATGAACATCAGGAAGTCACACAATAAATAGTGTTAGAAAATGACATCACTTCCTATAAAAAATTAATTGAAGATTCATCTAAATAAAAACATTCAATGTTTTTGAACATTTAAAGAACAAAATATTATTATTCCCAAAATAAATAATATTTATCTTTCCAAGGACTTCAATTTTAAAAGATTCTTCAAAGTACATTGTTCGTTCAAACCAGGGAACATATAGGCATTTAATTGTAACTGCTATCTTAGCTCCCATTCCTCTAATATTAAAAACCAAGGCCCCCCTCAGACATCTTTGGACACTTGATATATGATCATAAAGGAGAAAGTGTGACCTGGGTGGTTTGAAACATGCCTAGCCAGGACGTTAGTTGGATTCTGTTTCCCTATGTTGCAAATATGTTCGTAAATTCTTTGTTTAAAATGTCTCTCAGTTTTACCTACATAGAAGGCATCACACTGATCACACCTGGCTAGGAAATCCACTCCCATTGTGTCACAATTAAACCTACCTCTAATTGTATACTTCAAGTTATTTATCTGAAAATCAGAATCTGTTCGGATAAACTTGCAAAAATGACAACAACCACATTTAAACATCCCTGGTGTCTTAACAAAGGGTTGAACACGTCTCTCTAAAATTCCCTTAAAGTTAATTCCTCTCTTAAATATTATCCTAGGTCTATAAATTAATTTGTCTTGAATAGTGTGGTCATCACGAATAAATGCCCAATTTTTGATGACTATATCTCTTAAAATAGGGGCGTCAACAGAAAAAGATGTAATAAAACTAATGTTAAAATTGTTCTCTCCACTATTAACATCTGAAGCCATTTCTACTGAATTCATTTCAACTAAGAATTCGGGCTGATCTAAATATAACCTTCCATCTAACAAGGGTTTAAAACCTCCCGATCTCCACTTACAATATCAACAGTTTTCAAGCCTTTCCATTGCTGTTTCTTTATTTTTAACAGTTGTTTAGTTTTTAGTGTGAAAGAGTAGGTGTGTGTACGTATATATAATTTAAACTAGTAGTTCTGTTTGTTTCTGTGTGAAAGTGAAAGTGTGTGTATGCGTATGTATGTGTGTATGTAATTTAAACTAGCTGTTCTGTTTGTATGCAAGGTAAAGTGTGTGTGTGTGTATGTGTGTGTGTTGATGCTATATGAGACATAAGGTGTGTGTGTGTGTGTGTGTGTGTGTGTGTGTGTGTGTGTGTGTGTGTATGTGTGTGTGTGTGTGCATTGCTGTGTGAGAGATAGAGAGATTAGGGGTGTGTGTGGATACCTCTCAACCTCTTAAGTGCAAGAAATCTGGACAAAGCCTGACATAATGGGGGGCAAAAATAGGGAAAGATTTTAAATATTGCTTATAAACTTAGAGACACAGAGCTAATTAGAGCGGGGGGCACTGAGCAAAACTCTGATATGTGATATAACATTAAGTATCCTGTTCTTGCTTATTTTTACTAGTTATTGCTTATTCTAGATATTTATAGCACTTTTATTGTCTGCTGCATACTTTTTACTGTATTTTATAGCTATAAACTAATCTGCACGGTTGTACTAAAACTGTCTGCCTCACAGGGCCTGATAAATAAGGTTTTTACTGTCACACTATTTGTAAATCTTTTCTAGCTAGTTTCACTGTGTGTATGATATTAACTGAAGCTTTTCTCCATTTGTTAAACATCTGTTTGTTTGTTCTGATTTCCTGCCAAGGAGTGTTTCATATAACTGATTTAGTTTCTCACCTTCACTCCCTATTGGTGTCTTGTTCTTATACTTGGTGGCTTTCAGTTGCCTGCCCCTACTGTAAATTTGATCTGGGACACTCCTCCCAGTCTAGTGTCATTAGCCCAGTCTACCTAATACAGAGAGAACATTTGAGAACACCAACCCACTTAGTTTCTTAACCTTGAATTATCTTCTGCTCCTCCTATCTCCCTTTCCACTTTACTAAAAAAAAAAAACAGTCTCCCTGTGTTCTGAGTGTGCTTCTCAGCTGACAAGTATATATTTTTTGCCACGTTTTAACTGTTCAGAGATGAATAAAACAATAATTGAATTCAGTTCAGAATACATTTTGAATAAATTGCATTTATTTAAACGGTATTTGCTTTAATACTGCTACACACTCAAGTGTGCTAGCTTGCACTGCACTTGAATTGTTTTTAGTGCTGGTTTAGCTGCTTATCTGTAAAAATAATCTAAGCTTGTTTCCTGCCTTTCCTGTAGCTAGTCTAGTCCAGATACAGATTTTCTGTATCCAAGACTGTTATGTAAGCTTCTGAGCCCCCCAAGCCTTTCTGTGTTGGAGGGAAGCCTTCTAGCTTATCAGTGGGAGTGGTAAGCACTAGGTAGCCTATCTACCATAAGAGGAGTGTTTTTTGGCCCAGAAATTGTAGTTTATTGGCCATTTGGGCAGTTTTTCCATCTTTTTCAACTTTCTGGTTTAAAAGCCCGCGTTTGTGCTTGTTTTCTGCCTTTCCTGTAACTAGTCTAGTCCATATACAGATTTGCTGTATCCAGGATGGTTTGTAAACTTCTGAGCAGTGCCAAAGTCTGGTCTTCAATTTTCCCCTTAGATCTGCTAGTTCTCTCCTCTTCTGCATGTTTACTAGCTTATTAGTCTACCACTTTACCAGACTTCTTGTAGCAATTATTGTAGAACACAAAAGTGCTACCAGCAGTAAATGTTCTACAATGAAAAGGCTCCAGTACTTATTATCAATGCTCACCCCTCCAGGCATGTATAAAGGTCAGTTCCCTGTGCTTTCTCCTATTAATCTGGTGAACATGGGCATCCTGAGGCAATAGAGCAACTGCCTCATGCACACTGACAACCCTCTCCTCTTAAATTCCCAACACTCAGACTTGCGAGAGATGCACTTATATATCCAAAATGGAAGCCACACACTCTCCAGCCAAGACCAGCATAGCTGGTCAAGAGGAGAAGGTCAACACTTGCACCACACCACATGGAACACATAGCCCTCCAGAACACACACCAGCACTGCCTTCACATAAAAACAGAAATCACACACCCACCTTTGCGGATGCTCTCAATAAAATCTACCCAAACAACAGAGACCTGCAAGGTAGAAACACACTCAACCACCACAACACAACACTAATCATGAGACATAACTTTCCTAAACAGTGTGCCACTCAACCAAAGCCCCTAAGGCAAAACAGCATGCCCAACACACTAATCATAGGTGACTCGATAGCTAGGCACACTGATGTCCTACTCAGTAGGTTGAATAAGGAGAAAGTAACAGTCAGCTGCCTGTCAGGTGCCAGGATCCACCACATAATGCATGCACTCAGGTTCCTCAACAACAGGTACAAATATGACTCTGTCATTGTACATGTGGGTGTGAATGACCCGAGACATACCTCCCTGGACTACATGAAAAGAGACATGGAGGAGCTCTTGGATTATGTAGCCCAGGTGGATATGATCCTAGCCCTGAGCAGTATCCTACCGTCACCTGGAATGATACCACAGTACAAGCAGAAAATGACTGACTTCAACAATTGGCTAAGTTTCTGGTGTCATTCTAATGGGATCCAGTATCTGTCTCCCTAGGATGACATGACTGACAGAGCTCAATGCTTTGCCAGAGATGGCCTACATCTGTCACCCCTGGGCTTCCAGATACTGGCCAAGGTTCTTGCCACCCCTATAATGCCTTTTTTAGATGGTGTTCCAAAGACCAACTTACCACCATAATAGCTACAAACAAATGCAATCTGAGGGTCATGCTGCTCAACGCTAGAAGTCTAAATCTCAAAATGCACTCACTTGAAGCACTCCTTAAAATGGAGAGCATCGACATTTGTGCCATAACAGAAACTTGGTTCAAGGCAGCAGAAAGCACCCCTGCACTACCAGGCTATAACTCATTCCACACCTTTCGGCCCCAGAATTTGGACTGAAGCTCTAAAGGTGGTGGTGTTTCCATATTTATAAAGGATCCGCACACCTCCAGACTGGTAGCCCAACATAACGCATCTGAGATACTTCAGGTGCAGCTAACATAGGTTAAGACAGCGATTCAGGTCGTAGCCTGCTTTAGGTCCCCAACCATGTCTCAAGACTCCCACTCCATATTCCGAAGCACCCTGGAGAATATTAGGGTCCAACCTAACACTCTCATACTGGGCGACTTCAACTACCCCTCCATTAACTGGGAAAACTACTCATACCAATACACTTGCCCAATGTTTTCTTGAATGTATTAATTCTAATGCTCTGGACCAGCTCATTCTTACCCCCACTAGAGGCAGCAACATCCTTGACTTGGTCATTACTAAAATGGGTGACTGTTGCTCTACACCAATAGTCAACTCCTCCCTGGTTAGATCTGACCACAAACTAATCACTTTGGAAATCCGCATCCCTCCCACCCCACCTGCAAAGGTAACCACCATAAAAAAACTTCTTCAAAGCTAACTTTAGGCTTCTAAAAACAGAGGTGGCTAACTTCACGACACCCATGCAAATGGAGAATAGTTTCATAACTGCCAAATCATAAACCAATACACTGTACGAATACATACACAAATGCATGGATCTCGTCATACCCAATAGAACCAAGATGCTCTCCTCCAAAAAAAGGAAGCCATTCTGATAGTCTCCTGCCATAAACAAACTCTACAACAGAAGGAGGAAACTGATGTGGTATAAGGTGAAGTCACAACACTGGATAAACTACATGATAGAGCAAAATCCCTAATAGGGAAGGCATCTCTGATCAGTACTAGCAAAAAATTACGATCCCTCATAAAATCTTCCAAGGCCAGATTCGAGAGAAAATTTGCACAGGACACCAAAGACAATCATAAGGCTTTTTTCAGTTATGTTAGAAACCTGGGATGCAACTCCCAGACTTGTTCTGAGTTGATTCTAAATGACAAAAAATACACTGAACCCACAGACATCGCCAATATCCTGGCAGACAGGTTCAGTGCAAACTTCTCCCCTCCCCCCCAAAAGAGCAAGTATCTATCCCGGCAGAGGGCTGCCTCCCAAACATCTCTGATGCTCAGGTGAAGGCTGCCCTCTCCAAAGCAAAAAACACTGCTTCCATGGGACCAGATGGCATCCCAGGTTGCATCCTACATGAACTCCAACTGGAACTAATCCCTCAAATAAAACAGCTATACAATCTCAGCCTCACTACAGGATATGTGCCCACAGAATGGCGTACAGCAACAGTGGTCCCACTCCACAAAGGTGGAGCCTCTACGGACCCTGGAAACTATCGCCCCATAAGCCTGACTAGCTTAGTCTGCAAGGCTATGGAGAGGATCATCATGGAGCTCATAAACAAAGACATTGGGGACCTACAGACACTAGATCCTACCCAGTTTGGCTTTGTCAAGGGCAGATCCTGCCTTTTGAACCTGGTTGACTTCTTCGAAACAGTCACCAAAGCTATAGATGAAGGAAAGGTAGTCCACACAGCCTGTCTGGACCTTGCAAAGGCATTTGACACAATACCCCACTCGGGCATCATAGATAAGCTATCCAGCTTAAATATAAACCCCTATGTAACAAGATGGGTCACAAACTGGCTCAAAGACAGAACCCACAGAGTGAGAGTTGCTGGAGCCATGTCAGACTCGAAACCAGTCACAAGTGGCATCCCACAGGGTTCTGTCCTGGGACCACTCTTGTTCGGTATATACTTTTCCGAGGTACAGGCAAACGTGGGAGGACTATGGCTCACCAAGTTCGCAGACGACTGCAAACTGGGCGCCATAATCAACTCTCCAGCTGACACAAACATCCTTCAAAAAGGTCTCACAGAGACAGATAACTGGTGCCAGCACCATGGTTTAAAGCTAAATGCCAAAATGTATAGTCATACCCTTTGGCAAAAACAATGTGCCCACAAATTACCACATAGGCGGAAACCCATTAAGTACAGAGAAAGTTATTAGGGACCTGGGGACCCAAGTTGATAGCAATCTCTCCTTTGAAAACCACATTGCCAAAGTGGTTAGAAAGACCTTCTACATAGCCCACCTCATCACGAAGGGTTTCACATCTAGATCAAGAGAGGTAATCGTGCCCTTTATTCATCCCTCATCAGGCCCATCATAGAATACAATGCCCCTTTTGGGATGTACCTTACCCGACACCTGCAGCAATTAGAAAGACCCCAAAAGTATCTCACCAAGAGGATCAAGGGTCTCAAACAGATGCCATATGCTGCTCGGTTAAAAAAACTCCAGCTCTACTCAGTTGCATACCGCCTACTTCGAGGCGATCTATGCCTGACATACAAAGCTATGTCAAATCCAGAATTAATGGACATGCTCCACCTCAGTAAATCTAAATCCCTTAGAGCCACATGCTCGAGGGACTTGAACCTCAGCACATAAATAAATAGAACTTGCTGGAGGGACAGGTTCATAACCCAGAGGCTCCCTTTGCTCTGGAATAGAATTCCAGTTCATGTGAGGCAGAGAACCTCATAAATCTCTTCATGAAGAATCTCGATAGGTGGATGGGGGATCGTAGGTTTGTCCCAGTGATTACTCCCGTGTCACTATTAGACAGAGGCACAGCAAACTAATCCTTAAAAAGGGCACAGTATACTCAAATCAAGGGGTGGCATAAGCCATACAGAATCGGGCTAGGCTTATAATTGCCCCAGGACAGATAGCCTAGTATGAACCTATGAACCTATTACCAGCCTCAACAAAAATTTGAGATCCCTCATCAAATCCTCTAAAGCTAGCTATGAAAATAGAATTGCAGCAGATAGTAAAGACATCCGCAAGGCCTTCTATGGTTATATAACGAATCTCCACTGCAATACCCAGATTTGCTCTGAGCTACTGCACAATGGTACCTCCTATACTGAGCCAACAGATATTGCCAATATACTGGTTGACAGATTCAGTGCCAACTTTATCCCTCTCTCCCCCCAAAGGACCAGTCACAATACCAGTAGATTGCCAGACACCCTGTATTACTACTGCACAGGTTAAAACAGCATTGTCCAAGGCCAAGAATACAGTTTCTATGGGACCTGACAATATCCCTGGCTGTATTCTACATAAACTACAGAGTGAACAGGCACCTCACCTGTGTGCCCTGTGCAATCACAGCCTCACCTCAGGCTTTGTCCCTACTGAATGGCACACTGTTACAGTTATCCCTCTCCACAAAGGAGGAGTGACTGCATACCCTGGGAACTATTGCCCCATTAGTCTGATGAGTCTGATATGCAAAACTATGGAACAAATTATCATGTTCCTAATCAACAAGGATATAGGGAATCTCCAAACGCTGGGTCCCACACAGTTTGGTTTTGTGAGGGGTAGATCATGCCTGCTCAACTTGGTTAACTTCTTTGAGTCAGTCACCAGAGCTGTGGATGAAGGCAAGGTGGTTCATACAGCCTACCTCGATCTGGCCAAGGCCTTTAATACCATTCCCCACTCAGGAATCATAGAAAAACTCACTAAGCTAGGCATCAACCCCTATATCACTAGGTGGGTTGCAAACTGGCTCACAGGTAGAACCCACAGTGTGAAAGTAGCTGACTCCAAGTCAGACTGCCGACCAGTCATGAGTAGAGTCCCACAGGGTTCGGTCCTGAGTCCTCTCCTGTTTGATATTTACTCCTCTGAAGTCCAGGCCAACACGAAGGGACTCTGGCTGACAAAGTTCACAGACAATTGCAAGTTGGAGCTATTATTAGCTTCCCACGTGCTGTTGACATCCTACAGAAAGGTCTCACTGAGACCAACGACTGGTGTCAGAACCATGGCCTTAAGCTCAATACCAAAAAATGTGTCATCATCCCCTTTGAGAAAAACCTGGTTCCCATGAATTAGCACATCGATGGTAGGCCACTGAACACAGAAGGCGTTATAAGAGATCTGGGAACACAGGTTGACGGCAACCTCTCTTTTGACCATCACATAGCCACTGTGGTCAGAAAGTCCTTCTATGTGGCACGTCTCATTACTAAGGGTTTTGCATCCAGGAAGAAAGAGGTCATTGTCTCCCTCTACTCTTCCCTCATTAGGCCAATCATTGAGTACAATGCCCCATTTGGTGTGTACCTCACTAAACACCTCCAACAATTGGAGAGGTTGCAAAAGTACCTCACAAAGAGGATCCTAGGACTTAAACATTTGTCCTATATGGACAGACTCAAAAAACTCCAACTATTCTCTGTCTCATATCGTCTACTTAGAGGTGATCTCTGCTTGACTTACAAAGCCATGTCTGACCCAGCTCTGTTAGAAATGCTATATCTAAAGAAATTCCAATCCCTCTGCACCACACGCTCCAGAGACCTCAACCTCATTACCACAATCAATAGAACATGCCAGAGGGACAGGTTCATAACCCAGAGATTGCCCATACTATGGAATAGACTTCCCATACATGTCAAGCAGAGCACCTCACTGGCCCTCTTCAAGAGAAATCTTGATGAGTGGATGGGAAATAGAAAATTCACCCCAGGGATTACTCCAGTGGCTTTACTTGACAGAGGCACTGGGAACTAAGGTCAGGTGGCACGATGCCAGGGTAATCCTATGGGCTAAGCTTGTAAAGGCTCCAGGGCCATTAGCCTAGTACACATCTATGAACTCATGACCCTATGAATAATAACATTTGAGTTATCAAGCATTTTCTGAAGGCTACAAAGTCTGAAACTCAAATGTATGTCATTATTTAGTGAGTGCAATCCTCAGATCTTCCTACCAATTTGCCAAAAAAACATAACTTTGAGGAACAGTCCAAAAATATGAGGCAAAAATCTGTACATTCTTCAAAAAATATGGACAGTTGAGAGGATGTGTGTTTGTGTGTGTGTGTGTTGCTGTGTGAGAGAGAGTAGCTGTGTGTTGCTGAGTGACAGAGTAGGGTGTGTGTGTGTGTGTGTGTGTGTGTGTGTGTGTGTGTGTGTGTGTGTGTATGGGTGTGTGTGTGCATACCTCTCAATGACTAAATGCAAGAAATCTGGACAAAGCCTGGCATAATGAGGGACAGAAATAATGACATATTTTAGATATTGTTCTTATAAACTTAGTTGCTAGAATAATAGCATTTGTGTTAACATGCATTTTTCTGAAGGATATGAAGTCTGAAACTCAAGTGTATGTCATTATTTAGTGACTGCAATCTTCAGATCTTCCCAGTGATTTGCCAGAAAGCCACAAATTTTACAAGGAACAGTTCAAAAATATGAAGGAAAAATCTGTACATTCTTTGAAAATCTGGACAGTTGAGAGGTATGTGTGTGTTGCTGTGTGAGAGAGAGTAGATGTGTGTGTGTGTGTGTGTGTGTGTGTGTGTGTGTGTGTGTGTGTGTGTGTGTGTGTGTGTGTGTGTGTGTCTGTGAGAGCGGTAATGTATGTAATGTTCTAGTTGGGGAGCAAGTTAGTCAATTAACTTGATCAGGCTTGATGGTTACAGGAGACAAGAGCCTAAATCCTCTATACCAACTAACAGACTGCTGAAGGAATTGTGAGCTTCACTGGAGACAAAAGCCTGAATCCTCTACACCAACTACCAAACTGCTGAAGGAACTGTGAGTTTGAGTTTCAGTACATTTTCAGGGAATTATGAGTTTCAAGGGAAGAGAAATTTACTGTTGCTCATTCTAAGTCTGTTTTCAATGTGTAACTAACTGTTTTGTTTAGCAAATGGCAGTCACTGTTTGTGCTGTAGAATTTGAAAGCAGTGTTAGTAGCATAATTACTTGTTGGTTTTGTCAGTCATTCCCTATTGCAATATTACTATGTTTTAATGTAACACAATATAGACAATTCTTCAAGGGCAGCAGGCACTGAGTTTGTAGATGAAACACTGAAATATAAAGTTGTTTGGTAGCAGCAACCTCTTCATTAGTTATTCTTTAATGTGGAATTATTTGGGTGGCTTTTACTTCTGTGGAGATTGTGCTTATTGACTGATATTGGTGGACTGTAATGACAGAAGTTTGAGTGGTCTTTTATGGTTGAAATTTTCTGAAACTGGTAGTTTTATCATTATTGGTTCATACATTTTGCTTCATTGCTTACTGGAAGAATGTTCAAAACTACAGATTTAAAACACACTGTAACATATGGTGCTTTATTATACAAGGAATATAATTTAATAGTCAGGGAGATGAATCAAAGAACACATGCATTTATGCATGGCCCTAAAAATGTGTGCAAGGAGCCTATAGTTTGAAAACAGCCCACAGGTAAACTTAGTCATTCACTGGCCAGATGCATTTTCTTTGAATGTGGGTATTAATGCTGTTTCAATTAATGTGAGCTTCAGTGGTAGAGAATTTACTGTTCATGTTGTCTGTTTTCATTGTGAGACTGCATTGTTTAGCAAATGGTTATCAGTGTTTGTTTTATTTTATTTCAATATCTGTAATCAATATAGAAGTAAATAAGAAAACAGTATGCACACTGATAGGTTTGAACTGTGTTTATGATAGCTGGGGAGAAATAGCGAAGTAATGGAACACTAGAATGGCTGGGCAGGGAGCTGCTGTGGGGGGATAGGGGACGGGGATGCAGGACATTATATCTTTTTTACTTCTTAGCCTAATTAACCTCTCATACCACTGATTACTAATAGTATATCTGTAAGGTTTGTACCTAAATGTAGAGAATCCAAAATGCCCTTCACCTCAAAACCCTGTCTTAATCTGCCTTTCATTTCCAAGGTTATTTCAATATTATCATTATTTCTGTCTGTATTGTATGCATAGGCAGAATGTCATAAAGGATACATCTCTTGTGATTTATGGCCAACAATTTCACAAATTGCAAAAATCAGGAAACTTTTATTCACTTTGGAAACTAGTTAATTACACTGTGTGTTTAATCAAAGAGGGACAGGAGAGAAGACATTGGCACACCCCTTTAAAAAGAGCAGAAATTAAGAATTATATTAACTCAAGGATAATGCAGGTAAAGTTTAAGATTATCTTTATTACTATCACTTTATTTATTATATTTATTTATTATCACTATTATCTTTAATAATTTGCTGTGAGAAGTAACATCAATTGTTGTATTATTAAGAGAGAAGATTTTATTTATCTATTTTTTCATGAAAGAATGAAAGAGGATTTGGAGAAAAAAGATGTATTTTGGGGGGGGGGATTGACCCAAATGCAACATATGCGTACCAACACCTTTTTGTTTACAAAAAAGCACTGACCACAACCATAGCTAAATGTTGATGTACTGAGTGACCTTGACCGACATCTGCTAGGCTCACGAGAGCTGGCTCTGCCAAGAGTTGCACTAGCTGTACCACAACCATAGCTAAATGCTGGTGTGCTGAGTGACCTTAACTGACATCTGCTAGGCCCATGAGAGCTGGCTCTGCCAGGAACTGCACTAGCTGTACCACAACCATAGCTAAATGCTGGTGTGCTGAGTGACCTTGACTGACATCTGCTAGTAGATGTGCCAGGGTGATGACAGTCATGACAATGAGGATGCACTCTGCCAGGAATAGACACCTCCACAACAGAAGTGGCTGTGGAAATCCTAGCACTGTAGCAGCAGGATCTCAGAAGTTCATAGCCATGTTGGCTAATATCTGTGGATGTAGAGATGACCAGCTATAGGAGTAACTCTCCTCACCATGCCAGATGACCCAGAGAAGACATTGCATGGTCCAGTGTGTGATTCAATTTAGTCTATCCAAGGAATCATACATACATGACATGCACTCTCATAGGTTAGCATGCACACTCAGGGTCATCCTCACTATCTCTGCCATGGCTGTGATGGCCCTATCCTCATCCTCCATGATGACACTGAACAAATGCAAAGTTGCAGCCACTGACATACCGATAGGCACATCTCTGGCAAACACCATTACCCAACCCCCAAGTGCCATGGGCAGATTCAGACATCTGTCTACTGGGGGCCAGCACAATTCCCTGATCTATAGTGTCCCTGTCAACCTGTTTTCTCTCAGATTTTTGTGTATCCTGGGTATTCACAGGCAGAAAGCTGTCCATGGTCTGTGTAGCTGATGCTATGGTTACAGTCCCAGAAGCAGTTATACACTCTGCACTCCTGACTGTCTGCTCATCCCTGCCATAATTATCATAGGCTACAAATCTACCATGCTGGTGCTGGATAAAGAATCACTATAACTACATTGAAGCAAACAATATTCAATGTAGGTATGACTCAGTACCACATCAGTGCATGTAAATTATATCTGTGCGGCTATAAACATGACAAAAGCTAATAGTCCTAACCGTTCCTTGTGCAGATGTCATGTCTGTTGGATCTCCGATGCACTTGTATACCATACGTCAGGCAAATTTAGTGAACATTAACATGACTAAGAAGTAAGGAAGACTTGCAGTTACTGATACAATGAAAATTGAAACTCTCTGGAGTCTGTCCAGTTGTGCCTAACATCCAGCACCACACCGTGGTACTGCTTTTATGGGATGCCAAGATTTCCTCCATCTCTGTAAAAGATGGCTTGGTCAATGGTATACCTTCTGTTTCTTACATTTCCTTGTTTCGGTTTCTGCTCTGTGGGTGGCAACATGGATCATTTCTGTGGCTCTGCTGCAGACCATTTCATACCCATGGTCCTGACCACCCAAAGCATTGACATTGCTGACAATTCCAGCTCAAGCATGGTCCTGATAGAGATTGGTCAACAGCATGGACATCAAACAGTTGTTAGCCATGGAGATGGAGGGCCAGTAGTACCACCTCACTCTCAGCTTCTGAGAATTTTGTCTTCCAGGTGGGTGTGGATGGTCCACCAGATACAGCACTTTTTTTTCTGTGTACCCTGTTTTTTAGGCATAGCTCTGTTGGTATGGAAAACAGTGGAATTAATAGCCTTGTTCCTGCATGAGCCTTACAAATCCTACTATCATACTTAGGCCATATAGTATGCTGTATTTGTGCCTGTCAGTTAAATATTTGTAGCCATAATCTTTAAGTAAATGTCAGGCACATATATGTACTGAGAACATATTCCCTACAAAACAAGTATAGAACTGCAACCAAATAAGAACACATGACCATTACAAAAGCACTGTCTTGTACTAAGGTTGTGCCTACTGACACATGTGCAAGTTACTCAACACTAAAAATAGTACAAGTAAGTACTGGTTCCCTATTAGAACACTGAAGATGCATTCTTTTGAATGCATCTTGGTCGAACTCAAAAGCCTGAAATGGCAAAATAGCAAAGCGGCTTTTAAGCAAATTCTTTCCCTGGGAAAGAATTTGCTTGACCGCTTTGTTACTTTGCCGTTTTTGGCACTGTAGTGCGGTCTTGGAGTTGGTATATTTAAGTGGGGGGGGGGGCGAAGCCCCTCACTTAATGTAATCTTTAAAGTATGTTTTTTTTTGTTGTTGGAACAGCGATTTTTTTCCTACAGTTCGAAATTGTAAGCTTTCGCTTACATACGCAGCCTCATGCAGCTTGTTTAGGAAGGGGAGTTAAGCATCATTACATTTGTAACTCTTTGGACATGGAGGTATTGTACAGCATCCTTTTGGAACAGCATACACTATCATTGTGGACTCCAAGTGCCATAACATTACAGTACCAATATTTTCTGAGTTTATCATTTGTCACGCAAATGAGGCCCCATTGATAGAACATGCAAGAACTGTTTTGGGAGCCAATTCTCTGCAATTTCTCCTGAGATTCTTCAAAGTAAGGAATTATTGCTGAAGAAGGAGAGGGTAGTGCTTCTTTTAGAGCACAAAGGTGGTGTGTGGGAGGAGACAAAAATATTTCTGCATCCCCTCCACAGGGATTACAAGCAGAGGTTCCTTTATGTGGGCTATGAAGGGCCTCAGTGTAAGGCTGAAGCCTAGAATAGTTTAGACAAGACTGTCCCCTTTTCAACTGGCACCCCATGTATAGTGGAATAGTTCCCCCAGTATTATAGTGACATGAGACAATTCAATCCTGTTATTTGATCCTACACTGATGGGAGGATGAAGTTCTGCAGCAGATACTGGCTACAAACTCTGTTATGCTTGGCCAACCTTTAAAGTGGTTCTGCATGGCATCCGCAAGTATTATTTAATTTGCTCTTTTTATATCTAGAATACATGAAAGGATTGAAAGGAATAGGCAGATGTACAGGAGTAGACTGGAGCGCCTCCTATGGCACTTGTGTGAGTAGATATGCTTTATAATGTTTTGCATTCAGTAGTAACAATAGTAGGAATTCACTGAAAAATGTATTGCTTTCATATACCAGTGCCACTTGTGTCATTACTACCATATCTAAAATGTAGCAGTATGACTGCTCAGTGTAACTAGTGTGTGCATGCATCCTGTTGTTTAGGCGAACAAGTGGGACAGGATATCAAATCTCTGCTCACATATTGTGGGGGACAATTCACATATTGACTTATTTTTCTGTCTCATTCGTATAATCATATTTTATTGAAATTAATTTTCTCTTTACCCACCCTTTTTGTTGGTGTCCCTTATCTTACATCTATTTTGTTAATTATTTTTTTCTCTACATTTCTTTTACTTTTACATGGATCAGTGTAGCAGCCTGTATTAATCACACCTGCAAGACCTGCTGGACCCCCACAAGTGACAGCACCACCACCACCACTACCGGTGGGAGCACCTAGCACATTTGGGTCCTGTGTCAGGTAGCCCTGCAGTGGAAGCTGGTAAAGTTGTACATTTCAGGAGCAGTGCAAATGGAGGTGACATCTACGTCACCCATCATCAGCTGGAAAACTTGTGGGGGATATCATTAAAAGGAGGCTGGATGCCCACATTGGCTACACGGAGACCATGCTCCAGTGACTTCTTGAGTTTTGTTCCTGCCCAGCTCTAGCTCCACCTTCTGATCCAAGTTCCAGTGGTGACAGTGCCCAGGGTAATTAGTAATGTCTCACTGGGACTCAGCTGGCAGAGACTGCAGCAGGGAAGACTCAAGTGCTATCGCCTAGCTTCGTGGTCCATTACCATTTAAGTTCATGCCCACCCATGCTGACTTTACAGTCCTCCCCTCACCATTATTTATTTATTATTTTTTATTTTTATTTTACAGTTTGATTACCGGGATAGTCCACTGGACTAAGAATAACTCGTTTTCAATGGAGTCCTGGGAGAAAAGCTCCATGAGCAACAATATAATATGAAGACAATGCATTTACATTTATCTAATACTATTGAAAAACAATGGTATTACACAACATGACAAAAAATCCATGATTGCAGTGGAAATACAGTCAAAAAAGCAAAAGGTAAAATCACACACACACACACACACACACACACACACACACACACACACACACACACACACACACACACACGTCAATTAAAATAAGAAAAATCCATTGGTGCATATTCCTTTTAGATTTGTTACAATGTGAAATAACACAGGGTTGACATTACAGTTTTACATGCAATCTTAGCAGAGTTAAAGTAGGATGGGGATAAGAGGTGTTAATTGTTGAATGTAAGAAGGGTGGGACAATAAGAAAAAAAAGGTAGAGCAAGAGTAGGAGTAAATGAGAAAATGAAGTTGGTCGTAATCAGAGAAGCTCAGTATGATGAAGAGAAGAGAGAAGTAAAGGAGTATGAGAAATGGGGAAAAAAGAGGTGAGTCATGTGGGATGAGAGCAGGAACATTCCCAGACGGTTTTGAGATGGGAATGAAGCAGGGTCTTAAAGGTAGAGTGGTTGTCTGTAGTATGAATAAGAGGTGGCAGGGAGTTTCTGAGGCGAGCTAGGGAAAAGGATAGTTGGTGTTTGCCTGGAGGATGAGCAGGCTTGTGCAGTTCAAATAAATTCTGGTTACTGGATCTTAGAAGTTGTTGGGTAGGTGCATTTTGAAGGAGGAGGCAAGGGAGGGGAAGACGGAGGGATTAGCGATGAGTTTATGGGCATGAGTAAGTTGAATGTAGGTAAGATGATTGGGAAGTTCGGGCCAATTTCGTTTGTGTAGGACATTGCAGTGGTGGGAAGAGGATTTATAGGCGGTAGCAAACTTAGAAATTTTGTTATAACAGGAGGATAGCTTTGTTTTTAGAGAAGATTGAAGGTTGGTAAGAAGTGGGGCACCATATAGGAGGCAAGGAATGAGGAAGGTGTTAGATAGTACAAGTTTAGCAGTGGGAGTGATATAGTAGTTATGGTGGTAGAGCATGCCTAGTTTCTGGTGGGTTTTCTTTATATTGGTTAGTAGGTGGGTATCAAATTTTTACTGTTCATCAATAAAGACTCCTAGAAGCTTTACATGGGAGGCTACCTCGAGAGAAGTATTGTTTTGACTAGTAATGGAGAATGAGTTCTTGTCTATAATGGTACCTTTTGAAGGGGAAAATAACATAATTTTAGTTTTTGATGCATTGAGTGATAGGTGGTTGTCTATCATCCAATGTTAGGTATAAGAGAAAGCATCCTGAGTTAGTTTTAAGAGAGTGGAGGTGGAAATGGTGGAGCAGATGATCGTAGAGTCATCTGCATATTGAATCAGTTTAGCACTAGGAATGTTTTGGGGGAAGTCATTTATGAAAATGTTGAACAGTAGGGGACCCAATATGGAACCCTGGTGTATGCCTGTAGGTGTATTAAGGAAGGAGGAGGTGGCTTTTTTTCATTTGACAGCTTGTTGTCTGTCAGAGAAGTAACTAGAAAACCAGTTGACAGAAGAATGGGATAGGTTTAGATTAGAGAGTTTAGATAGGAGAAGGTTATGGTAGATAGTGTCAAAGGCCTTGGATAAGTCCAGAAGTAGGGTGGACACTAGACAGCTGGAATCTCGGGCTTTGTTGATGGTTTCGTGGAAGGAGAGGAGAGTAGTTGTGGTACTGTGGCCAGGTCTAAAACCATGTTGTGCCAGTATGTAGGTGGTTGTCTGTGAGGTAGGGTAGAAGTTGAAGGTGGATACACTTTTCTGGAACTTTTGAGATAGGGGATAAGATAGCAATTGTCCAGAAATTGGGAATGTTGTTGCTATTACCCCCTTTGTGAAGGGGAATGATATAGGCCTTTTTCCAGAGTAGGGGCACATAGTTTTCTTGGATTTAGCGGTTTATTTGAATGGAGATGGGAAAGGTGATGGCATCAGCAGCAATTTTGAGGAAGGAAGGTCATCAGGGGCATTTGAGCATGGTTTCAGTCTCCGAAGGAGTTTTTTTATGGTGGAGATAGGAATGGGTTTGATAGTGAAGGAAGGGAATTGGGAGGTGGTAGTGTTAGGGGAGGGAGAGATAGGAGGAGGTGGAAGTGAAGCTTTGTTGGGGAAGGAAGTAGTTAGTTTGGCTATAGAATAAATAAATAAGGAGTTAAATTGGGTGGCTAAGGAGAGGTCTGGGACATTTGGGTCAGGGCAGAGGTTATCTCTTTTGCCATGATTGAGGAGGGTGGAGATGCCATTCCAGAATTTTTTGGGGTTGGTCTTGTGGTTATTTTGAAGGGTGGAGAAGTAGGATTTGCAGTCGGATGCAAAATTTTTTTACTTTGTTACGTAGTTGCTTATATTCAGTCAGGGTGGTATGGGTTTTATTTTTCTGGTAATGTTTCCAGGCTTTGTCACAGAGATGCATAATGGTTGTAGTTTCTTTGCTTAACCGTGGGATGGTTTTACTTTTAATTCTTTTGGTTCTGGAGGGAGCAAGGATATTTAACAGGTCTAAGAATGTGGTATTAAAGTAGGCTACTGTATTATCTAGGGAGAGTATTTTTAGAGGACTCCAGTTTGTGTGTTTTAGAGAGCTGGAGAAGGTTTCAGGGTTGAAGTTTTTGAGAGAGTGGGAGGAGATATAAGTGTGGGATAGTTGTAAGGAGGAGGGAAGGCGATGAGCGAAAGAGGGAAGATGATCGCTAAGAGTGTCAGGTAGGATACTGCTGTCAGAGATGTATTGGGGGTGGGAAACAAGAATTCAGTCAAGAGTAGTACCAGAGGAGAAGTGCTTCGAGGGCCTGATAGCTGAGTTTATTAGTTGTGAAAAGTTGTATAAGTTTATGCTGTGTGGAGAAGTAGGAGATTGAATATCGGTCCAGTTAATATTAATGTCACCGAGGATTATGGTCGCGTTGGTAATGTTAAAGGAGTACCAGGAGAGGATATCCTCAAGAATGGGGATATTGTCTCCTGGGGGAATGTAAAGAGTGGCTATACATATGTGTTTGCTTCTATTCATCTGGAGGAGGGCCAGGATTAGTTCGGCATTGGTGAATTGGGGTATGGGTTTGGTGAAGGGAGTAACTGTAAGGGAGGAGGAGTAGAGAAGAGCTACTTCACCACCTTTTTTGTGGGTCCTGTCATTTCTGATTATATTGTAGTTGGGGGGAGTGATTTCAGGATCTTTTATGTGTGGCTTTAACCAGGTTTCAGTAATGGACAGGATATCTGGGTGGTTATGTTGGAGCCAGGCATGGAAGTTTGGAATCTTGTTACATTCAATGTAGTGAAAATGAGGGATTTGCAGGATGAGAGGAGGAGGAGAGGGAAGGGATGGGTTTGAATGAAGAGAGGGAGAGGGACCAGGGTTTGGGTGAATGTCACCAGAGAAAAGTTTGGTAATAAGTTGATGAATATGAGAGAAGAGGAATTTAGAGTGCTTAGTGTCCTGTTTGAGAGTTAAGTGTTGTGTTATAGTAGTGTTGTTAGGGATTGGGGATGTGAGGCAGAGAACAGGAATGAGTTTATAAGGGAACAGGAGGTTGCTATTGAAGAAATAGAGATGAGGAGATATAGTGGTTGTGGGGTATTTAACATATGTGGGGTATGTAGAAGTTATATAAAAGGAGGGAGAGTGATTAGAATTTGGAGGACTGGTGAGAAGGTGAAGGTAGGTTAGGAAGAGAAGAAGAAGAGGAAGGAGTACAAAGGAGGTGGGTTTTAGAGACATAATGGTGTTTGAGTATTGTGGTATTGGGGAAATTGTAGTAGAGTGGAGAGTAGAGTGGCTATGGGATTAGTCAAGCCAGTTCTAAAGTAGAAGATAGCTAAAGGGAGTGGATGATTGTGTGGGCGGAGCTGATGAGCTTGTGATTGGACCTTTTGGGTGTGAGAATGGTGCTATAAGTGTGGATGTTAAAAAAAGATTGGTATTGAGGGAAGATAAATTCTTGTTTGTTAAGGTATTGATGTCTTATAATGTTACATATTCAATGTTAGAAGGTATGTATGAAATGTTTGAGATGTTTACTGGGTATGTTTCTATTGGGTAGTCACTGTTTTTTGTGTGTGTATGTGTGTGTGTGTGTGTGTGTGTGTGTGTGTGTGTGTGTGTGTGTGTGCGTGTGTGTGTGGTGTGTGCACACGCAAATGTATTGCAGATAGCTAGTAATTTGTAATGGGAGGGGTCAGTTGTAATTACTATAGTAGATGGGTGGTTTGAACTCTGGTGGGTGTGGCTTGGTCAAGTTTAAATTATAGGTATTGGGGGCAGGTGGGATATGGGGACAGGGAGCGTAGCAGAGTGATCTTGAGCTTATTGAGTGCGAATGGAGTGGGATGACCCAAGATCCAAGCAAAGGCAAGTTTGTGTTTAAGAAAAACAATCAGAGTTGACTAAGAATTGCTGTGAAGCTGTGAGTCATTTCTTAACTATTTATCAGGTGGAAAAACATCATAACCTTGTATCTGTAGGCTACTGTGCTCTCAGTTAAATTAACAAACACACACAGTATTTGATCAGTTATGGATACTATTTGCTAACAGAAGGGAATAAAAGAGAAATGGAAGATGAGTGTTTGTGTGTGTGTGTGTGTGTGTGGGGGGGGGGGGCAGCTGCTTGCAAGCCAAAGCAAAGTGCTCTCCAGGAGATAATGGATATTAGCTCAAACAGGTAGACACATGCACAGAGTTAACTTTAGCTGTTTGTGTTTGCAGACTGCTCAGACCTGGACTGCGCTTTTCATATAACAATGTATCCACCGTGTGGTGATGTGATTATCTCCCCTCTGTTTGTCTGATGTCTCCTTCACCATTGTATACCCTCCCTTACTGTGTCACTCCATCCCCATCAGTCATGTCTGTCTATCCCTGTTGCCTAACCTCACCCTCTTACTTCTCTTATTTCTTTCCCCAACTCTCCCTCTCTTCATAAAAATGGCACCTGTCCCACAAAAAAGTATTTGCCTCGTATTCCACCTCCATGCTGCTCTTTCCTTATTTGCTCACCTTCTGTTCTGCTTTTTTTCCCTTTGATCTCTTTCTTATTCTCCTATTTCCAGCCTTTAATCTGATGAAAAATAGATAAACAAGCCTCACACTTGCCCCCAAAGTACTTCTAAATTACTTATCTTTTTTGTGGTTATACTGTGTGAAATGGGTCACAGAGAGCATTGGGCTGTCATCTGTCACCCATATGAGCTGACCATTGTGTGAAATTTATTAAATATGAAATGTGGTAAAGCTTATGCTTCTATTCTGAGTGCTTCCATGACTTATTTTGTTCATGAACTGACTTGTAGAGTATTAAGTGCACAGACTGGCTAGTTCAAATCCCCTCAGTGGTGTATGGATTTATTTGACTTTTCTGCTTCCATTCTGTAAATGGGTAACATTTATTTGATATGTATTTCCCTGACACTCGCTGTGACTGCTTCTATGGTTCACCATGTTATTGCAGTGTTTAGTATGAGAGAGTAATGGGTTCAAATTCCCTGAGCACTATCTTTTCCAGAGTGCAAATGTATAACATTCACATGATATGTGCTTCCCTGATAATTTTAGTATGACAGGTTCTGTAACTCAACTCATTAAGGAGGTGCTAAGTACAGTGTAATTGGATTGAGGTGATGGTTTAAATTCCCTCACGGTTGTATATGTGTCTTTTTCATGACATTTATCTTGCAGAACAGGTTTACTGATAAAACTCTGATAATGTTTGCACTGCTGTAAGTCAGTACATCTTGTTCTTTTTTGTATTCCACCTATCCTTTCTGAGTTTCACATTTTCTAAGTTAAAATATTTCAGATGAATGCCTGTGTGTGCTATCTTATCCCTTTCTCAATTGTTCTCTGCATCCCTGATGCAGTCATGAACTCCCTTTATAGGCTTTGGTTTGTTTCTGTTTGTTTGTGTTACCCTACTGCCACCTGTACCCTGAGCCATTGGGCATCCTCACCTTACCTCCTTCCATAAGACATTTCTCTGCATATCTATTGCCTTGAGTTACAGCAGTAGATCAGCACTATAGTGTTACCCATCTGTGCACTGTTTCGCAATGACTAGCCTAGATGCTCATGCATGATTAATGTTTACAACAGCTGCTAGTACTTTACGCTGGATGCGAGATGATCTAACACAATTTTCCCACGGGTCCTTATTCTGTTCAGGACAAGCAGCTCATAGTCATGCACACTGGCCTGGTGGCGTGAATTATTAATGACCCACTGGGCCCATCATATACACACATTATAAACAGTGCTGTCTTGGTCATGATCACAGATTCGATGTTTCTGAATCCATGGGTAGTTCTTCAGCATGTCTGCAACACTCTTTTCATGTACCATACAGGAGAATGGCATTGCACATAAGGCTGGAAGCCAGTAAAGTAGATCATCCAAAGAAAAGAAGACTAGCAGCCTTCTGTCTTTATGATTAAAATAATAACCTCAGGATACAGCTATAATCAATCACTGCCAAGATCATGACAGAGGAAAAAGACAATGAGTCAGCAAGGGCTAGGGGATCTTATGAGTAACCTGGGAATGATGGTTGTAAATTTAACATATTTAATGTTACTAAAGAAAAGTCAGTATTTTTACAAACATAAATAAAACATGTGAACTTATTGTACAGTAAAAACTAACTATATGGAATAGCTAAGATTTCTGAATACAGTTACAAGTACAGTTTGGCCAAGTGTATATTTTATTTGCATTTTTCCAGAGTGGATCATTGATCTTCATGGACCTCTTTTAGCCTCAGCCACGGAGCAGTGTCTGGTAAAGTAACTTTTTAAAAGTCGTGCAGTTAGTCTCATCCCTTAGCTAGACTGACTGCAACCAGTTGCTGTTCAGTTACTTGCTTTATGTTTTACTAATCAAGTTTAATATGCTGACTGCTGGTGCATAAACTGTGAATAATGAATATAATTGTGGGTACTTTTCTGTTATTGGGGCAGCAGTTCGAATGAGGGCTTGGAATCTTAGCACGTGCTTGCAATGATCGTACAGCTGCTGCTGATGTGGGTATCACATGCACTTATTTTCCTGTCAGATTAAGATGTCTTTTTATTTCAAGTTTACAGTTTGACCTTTCTTGTGGAAGGATATGACTGTGCAAACAACTGCAGCAGAACATTTCTGAAAATGTATTCCCTTTGGCAACACAGCTATATTTGGAATCTAGCAACATAAAAATTAAACTGACACACAAGGTATATGCCAGTCATCGGGCATGGAATCCTTTGTTATATAAACAAAATACTGCAAGTTTGATGTGACAATGTCAGTTTTATTAAAGGGATTGCCTATTGACACACCATGCAATGCTAAAAATGTGTTTTAGAAGATATAATAGAAGTACATGATCTGGTATATATTCCTAAACTGAAACAGTGCTTGCACCTGTATAGACGTTCTCAGGGGAAAATGCAATGAAATGTAAGAACTGTAAGACGATGTAAGACAGCATTGCTAAGCATTGCATTTAGGTATTCCCTCCCTATCTTCCATTTCGGACACGTGTCTACTTTCTTTGAAAAAATCCAGCATAGATTCGCCTAATTGGCTGCCAGGATAGGAGGAAATAAAAAAAGAAGATAGTCACAAAAAAAAAAAAAAAAAAAAAAAAGAAAGAAAAATTCATCAGCTAGTCCGAACTGAAGGAAGGTAACCATATAGACATCCGTTGAAATGATAGAATGCATTCCTAATGTTAATATCTTCTGTCAAACATTTGGTTTTATACCGTTCTACACCTTTTCCGCAAGAATGCTCTGTAATGCTCAGTCTTAATCTTTGTTGTCAAATGTGTACTTTTGCAGTGGACCCCATGCTTCTCTGGTGTTATTGTTAGTGTTTGCTTTACTATTCAGTTAACACTTGCAAAAAGGTTCCTTCCCCATAATGCTCTTAAAAGTCTGGAGTGCATTGCTTGAGCAATGGCACCAAAAGTTAAGAACACAGCATGGAAATGTACTTTTAAAATACGCTCTGTTTTATAGACTCCTCAAGACCACCTACTCTTTGTAAGCAGATTAAGTACTGTCTTTATTCAAAGAAAATGCATTGTGAAATGATTATTTTACAGTCCTGTTCCATCTCTTTTTGTAATCTGTGAGCAACCATGAGTAAATTGGTTAAGCAAAGGTCTCAGGTAATAGAGAAATGGGGGCCACTTCAGACAAGTGAGACTTGTCCAGATAATTACTCGCTAACTAAATAAATGCACACCCAATGCTTTTCCAACTCCTTTATGTCAAAGTCAACTATACAAGAAAGTTGTTAATAAAATAAAATGCTGAAATGATCTCTGCAAATGCAAAGCATCTAGTACTGCTATTGTTGCTACTTCTGTCAAACCAGACAAACACTGCAGCACGCAGCTAGCACGTTAGAACTGTTATCCCGATAATGGAAAATTACCTAATTGTGAAAGACTGTTTAACTTCATAACTTCTGATGCCACATTATATCATTACCATAAAACATTAGGTGCCAAAATATCTCGG
Source organism: Protopterus annectens (assembly GCF_019279795.1). Classification (NCBI taxonomy): domain Eukaryota; kingdom Metazoa; phylum Chordata; order Ceratodontiformes; family Protopteridae; genus Protopterus; species Protopterus annectens. The sequence continues at coordinate 629,007,307 of NC_056732.1, read as the reverse complement.
TTCTAGTATCTTTTTATTTTAAAATAATTAGAACTACAGTTTTAGAATTAAAAATCCACATTCTGACCACTTTAGGAATGATTATTTTCTAGAAATAATTATGCATTTGTATTTGTAGTATAAATAATGTGTTAGCAAAATAATCAGCCTAAACTTTAAAATAAATGTGAATGAAAATTCAGTGCAGAAGATAAACTTCATGCAATTTATTAGCATTCTGCCTCAGTGCTAACCTTCTTACATAGTAAGAGGCCATGGTTAACCAGTCCATGACCCAGTACTATTTGATGTAAATGCTGACATCTTTTGCACAAAGCAACAGCTGTCAATGCTTACCAAGCAATCTCCAGTCATTTCATTAGAGATTTCATTACATTTCATTACAGACTAATTGTTCTAATCTTCAGGGACAGTTTCTTTTGGAGATACTGTAAAATGCTGTCAGGACACTGTCACAAAAACAAACTATATATATATATATATATATATATATATATATATATATATATATATATGTGTGTGTGTGTGTGTGTGTGTGTGTGTGTGTGTGTGTGTGTGTGTGTGTGTGTGTGTGTGTGTGTGTGTGTGTGTGTGTGTGTATATATATATATATATATATATATATATATATATATATGGCGAGTGATGTAAAAAGGTTCAGGAAAGAGCACCAAATGGTGTCCCTGGAAGTGGAACATATAACAATCATTATAAACATCCATAGCCTGATAGAGGTAAATTTATGAAGTGGAGAACTGGAAGGTTGACTATAAAACTTGCTGGGAGGGGCAGTATCTGAATGACAGAAACAAACTGAAATGTATTAATGTGACCAATAACATCTTTTACTTGATCACATTCAAACAGCTAAGAAGTGCACAGTCAGAAAATGGCTAATGGGGGGTGGTGGTCAAAGGATAGACTGTATATGACTGAAAAGTCCAATGACTTGATCAGTTAACCAGTCATAAACCAGTCATTAATAAGGTTTGTAAGGGAGAGACAATAAATGTGCTTGAATAAAGCATATATTTTAAACACTTTTATTGAATTATTACTTAAAAGACAGGAAGATACAGTTATATAAAATAAAACAAATCATGTCAACATGTTCACAGTTACAAACATTAAACATCACATACATCCTTTTATACAACTATTATAAATCCAATATTACATTAATTTCTCATTTCCTGCCTTCCCTTAAAACTCACTCCAACTCTAAAACATGTTCACAGTTACAAACATTATACATCACATACATCCTTTTATACAACTGTTATAAATCCAATATTACATGAATTTCTCATTTCCTGCCTTCCCTTAAAACTCACTCCAACTCTAAAACATTATTCTGCATGTATTGTTCCCACAATTTCCATTTTTCTATGTAATTTGTTCCTATCTTTTTCTAAAGATCCCACTTCCAGTTTTTTTATCTCTGTTAAAATATTTACAACTTCAAATACAGTTGATTTAGACCTTGATTTCAACTTTCTAGTAATTGCTTTTTTGGTAGCCACTAGAATTAAACTTAACAAGGCTTTACTGTGTTTAGGCAATTCAGATACTGCATCCCAACTGAAGCAATCATTTCCTTAGATACACCCATTTGCTCACTCAATATTTTTTGCAGGAACTTTTTAAAATCTGCCACCTCGTTAAACTCCCAAAACATATGTTCCCAGTTACCTCTTTCTTCCCTATAATACCTCCAATATTTGTCATCTACCTGAGGAAAATTCTTTGGCATCTGCTTGGGGTAAAAAATACCTATATAAACATTTCCAAGCAAAATTCTTAATAATTCTAGACTTTGTTGTATATTTGGGAGCCATACATATAACTTCTCATTATTTTCTTGTGAATTGCTTATCTGGTGTCTCTTCCCAATCTTTCTAATCTCCTCTGATTGATTACTTGATTACTATAGTTACTATACAATATTCTATATGCCCTACTAATTATCCCTTTTTAACTGCAGCTTCTCTTCTAGATATAACTGAAAACTCTACCAGAGCAGGTATTTCGCTTAGGATTCCTCGATCCCTTTCTCTTTGCCTGTACTCTGATATCAATCCCTAATAGGGAAGGTAGTCTCTAGTCTGCATTCCAAATGTTTTTCTCAGCTCTTCACTTTCAATTTACCTTTGTGTCTCTAGTTATTTGCTCCCAGTACCTTGGTCCCAATGCTAGCTTTCTACTGTACATTCCAGCCCTCTCTTGCCTATTCTTTGTACCCCTAATTGCAGTCATCCCTATCGGCAGAATATCCTTTCTTCATTCTTGTGTTGGCTTAGTTCTTAGAATACTTAATGCTAATTTATGAATATAAACTTCTGTATGGCTGTTGTTATTCTCCTTAAGGATCTGCATCGAAAAATCCCATTCTCTCCTTATTTCTTGAATTTCTCCCCTGCTTCATTATCATTCCTTCCCACTTTGAATTATAGTTTTCTGCTTGTGTTGTGTATATGAGCCTTAAATGTATAGCTCTAAATATCCCTTCAAATCAGGTAATTCTAAACCACCTTGTTCAATTGGAAGGATCAACGTATCCCACTTGAACCTTGCCCTCATCCAAAATATGCCTGACCTGTATATAAAACGAAAGGGATTAAAACAATTTTCACTGCTTGTATCTTGCTATCCATATCCATAAACACGAGCTTCCATTTTCTCAGTTTTTATATATTTTTTGTTTAGTTTCTTCTGATTATATCCTTAGCTGCCAAAACAAAATCCTGTTTAACCCATACTTCTAAATAGTTAATTTTAACAGGTCCCTATAAATATGAGTATTGATGAATCAATTCATGTATGGGCACATAGTTTACAGCTATAGCTTTTGTTTCATTTTCATTAATATTTTATACCCAAAACCTTGAAACTGTCTCAGAATGTTCCACAACACTGAACTGTACTTTTCTGGTTTTGTCAGGTACAACATAATATCATCTGCAAAAAAGGCAACTTTTCTTGTTTTCTGGTTTTGTCTGGTACAAAATAATATCAACTGCAAATAAAGGCTACTTTTTCTTGATTACCATACCAATTATACCCTTGAATTCCTGAGTCCCTTATTTTTTGCCAATGGTTCTATATATAATGCAAATAAAAAAAGAGAAAGAGGACACCCTTGTCGGGTTCCTTTGTTTAGACACAACTTAGACAGGAACCCTTCCACTTTAATTTTTGCCTCTGTTCCCTCAAATATCCTCCTCGTTGATCTTATTATTGTATCAGAGAATGCAAATGCTTCCATTGATCTACTCATAAAATCCCATTTTCTCTGAATTAAGACCCACCAACAACAGTGGTATTTTCTTACATTCTGCTTCCATCTGGATAATCATTGTTCCATTAATGTTTTTTTTTTCCAAACACCTTTATTGAATTATCATTTGTGACACAGGCAAATTTACATTCATATAAAAGTAATCAAACTATATTAACATAACAAACATTATACTTCACACATATTGCTATTTATCATCTAACCTAAGCAATATTACGCAATTTATTCAATTCCTGCTTTTTTTTAAACAAGAAACATCTTCATTAAACCATCACTTGCTACATAGGCAATCATACATTTATATAAATGAAAAAAAACATGCCAACACAATACTAGTCACAAGCATTTTATACCACAAACCATACTGACACACTCCCAGTTTGCAAACATTATAGATCACTTATGATCTACCCAATCTTTCTCACTCATACATTGCATAGCTCCTTTAAGCCCTGTTGCCTTTTAGGCCTCATTCCTCCCTTGTATGTATTGTTCCCACAATTCCCATTTTCCCTATGTAGTTGTTCCTACCCTTTTCTAAAGATCTCAATTCCAGTTATTACTATAGTCACTACTTCCAGTATAGTTGTTTTAGATTTTGATTTTCATTTTCTAGTAATTGCTTTTTTGACAGCCACCATTATTAGACACAGCAAGGCCTTGCCATATCTAGGCAATTTCGATTCTGTATCATAGCTCAGAAAAATAATCTCCCTCATCAGAACAGTCGCCCTGCATCTCCGACAGTGCATCCCGCAGTGAATCCTTAAAGTCTGCCAACTCACTGCACTCCCAGAAAATATGTTCCCAGTCATCTCTTTCTTCCCCTTTACAACTCCAACATTTACTGTCTACCTGAGGAAAAAAATCCCTGGAGTCTACTTGGGGTATAAAAATATCTCTGCAAACATTTCCAGGCAAAAATCCTAAATCATCTAAATTTTGTTGCATATTTGGGAGACATACATATATCCTCCTATTGTTTCTTTGTAAATTGTTTATCCAATCTCTCTTCTCAATCATTTTTTTTCACTTGTATTTTTTATTTTGTTTTCCAATTTTATCACAATTTTAAGAAAAAAGTAATAAATGAGACAATAATGAAATCATGAGATCATGTTTACAACCAGATAATAGAAATAGAAACTAACAATGACTTAATATTACTATTATAACATTAGAACATAACTATTTACAAAGGTGTCTAATCAGTTTTAAGTGAATACTCATTTCTAAACTATAATCACATAATTTCAGTTAGGAATATTGTTCATTTTCTCCAGAGTTTCCATTACATTCAGCCAAGTATTGAAGTATGATGTTACTCTGTTGGTTCTGTTCTTTAATGTGTTGATGTCTATTTTACCAACAGTGTAAGGATTTTAAATTCCTTGAATGAAGGAGAAAATTTATTTTTCCAGTTTATGGTAATTATCTTTCTGGCAATGGTTAGCAAAGTCCAAAGTAATGATAGTTTTTTTCTTTGACATACATTTAGGTGTAGGGGAATTAAACAATACCATTGATTTTGTTAGATTGAAATTATCATTAAATATTGTTTGAAAAAAGTAATTTATATTACTCCAGTAAGTTTTTAATTTAATACAATTGTAAAACTATGTTCACAGTTTGCTACTAGTTTTCTTTTACACCTCTGACAAATATCTTCACTAGCAAACATAAAAGATATATTATGAGGGGTGATAAAGCTTCTATGTAAAAATCTCCATAAATACAACTTCCAGTGAAGTGATAATATGGTGTGCTTCGAAGATAGTAGAATAGATTTTTTTCTCATCTTCTGGGGGATGTCCATTTATCATTGTGAAGTAATTCCAATATGCATTTTTGTGATATATATTTTCTTTTTTTTACAATTTTATATATGTTAGACAAGTATCCACTCCCTTGATAAGGTTGATTTGTTATAAATATAAAATATTCAGTTAGTTTAGGTATGTCTTGTCTGACTGAAATTTGCATTACTTCTATTTTATTTAATACAAACAGTCTCAGTATTTGTAAAGTTAGCCACATATCTTTACTTATGTTATATTTATTCATAAGGTAGGTAATGCATGGACCTTACCCATTTCTATTAGTTGATGCCAGAACTGTAGTTTTTCTTGTTTTAATATTTCCATCTTATTTATTTGGGTTGTTTCTAAGTTATTGGATGTATAAGCTAGTGGAAAAACTAAAAAATATCCAAGATGTAATAGTAAGGTTAGTATTTACAAACTTTTAAATAAGGAAAGTGTATGGATTTTAAAATGTGATGGAGCTTGAAAGTTTTTATTTTCTAATATATATATGTTTTCAATGTCCAATAGAAGATGTTTAGTAAAAATATTAAATGATCATGTATATGATTTTGCATGATATCTAAACATATCTCCTCATGAACTAATTTCCATATAGAGGAATATGATGAATTTAGGCATAGGGTAATGTTTTTAACAATAACAGATAAGGCATAAATCTCAATGTCTGGAAGATTTATTCCTCCTTCTTCCCAATTTGGTAAGTGATTATTTAGTGCTATTTGAGGTTTATTTGGGTGCCATGTAAATTTTAATATCAGTTTATTATATTTTTGTATTATATGCTTGGGTGGGGGTAGTGAAAAAACTTGAATAAGATATAATATTTTGGGACATATAACTGATTTAGCCAGGTATAATCTATCTTCCGTTGTGTATAAATATTTGTTCCATTTTATTATCATCACTTCTATTTTATCTATTATATATTTGTAATTAAATAGAATCATGTCATCTAGGTCTTCTGTTAAGTGAATTCCTAAGTAGTGAAGTTTAGCCTCATTAGCAGAGTATTTTGAGAATAGGTTCATAGGTAGGTACTAGGCTATATGCCCGAGGGCATTTATAAGCCTAGCCAGAGTGTGTTGGCTTTCACTGCCCCATTGATTAATTAACTGATCCTCTGTCAAGCAGAGCCAATGAAGTGATCCCAGGGGTAAATTTTCTGTTACCCATCCACTCGTCAAGGTTTCTCTTGAAGAGTGTTAGTGAGGGGCTCTGCCTAATGTAGTTTGGAATTTTGTTCCAATGCACGGGGAGTCTCTGTGACAGGAATCTATCCCTCCAGCATGTTCTATTTATTGTTGTGGTGAGGTTTAGCTCACTAGAGTGCGTGGCTCACAGTGACTTGGATTTCTTTAGGTGGAACATGCCCATCAATTCTGAGTTGGACATGGCTTTGTAAGTCAGGCAGAGATCACCTCTGAGTAAGCAATATGCCACTGAGTACAGCCGGAGTTTTTTCAGTCGGGCTGCATAGGACATATGTTTGAGGCCTGTAATTCTCTTGGTGAGGTACGTTAGTGGTCTTTCCAGCTGTTGGAAGTGTCTTGTGAGGTACATCCCAAATGGGGCATTGTACTCTATGATGGGTCTGATGAGTGACGAGTAGAGGGGCACTATAACCTCTTTATTTCTAGATGCAAACCCTTTAGTAATTAGATGGGCCACATAGAAGGATTTCCTAACTACTTTGGCAATATGATTGCCAAAGGAGAGATTACTATCTACCTGGGTCTCCAGATCTCTTATTACCTCTTCTGTATTAAAGCAGCTGCCACCTATGTGGTAATTTGTGGGTGTTTTGTTTTTCCCAGATGGAATGACTATGCATTTTTTGGCATTTAGCTTGAGGCCATGACTTTGACACCAGGTGTCCATCTCAGTAAGCCTTTTTGGAGGATGTCCATGTCAGCCGGCGAGTCAATTGTGGCTCCCAGTTTGCAGTCATCGGTGAACTTGGTTAGCCATAGTCCTCCTGTGTTTGCCTGTACTTCTGAGAAGTATATGCATAGCAGTAGGGGTCCCAGGACCAAGCCTTGTGTGACACCACTTGTGACTGATTTAGAGTTGGACCTGGAGCCCGCTATTCTTACCATGTGAGTACTGTCTGTAAGCCAGTTGGCAACCCATCTCGTGACATGGGAGTTTATGTTCAGGCTGGTGAGTTTTTCTGTAATACCTGAGTAGGGAATGGTGTTGAAAGCCTTGGCAAGGTCAAGGTAGGCTGTGTGAACCACCTTTCCCTCATCTATGGCCTTGATGATTGTCTCGAAGAAGTCAACCAGGTTTAGTAGGCATGATCTGCCCTTAACAAAGCCAAACTGGATCAGGTCAAGTGTTTGGAGATTCCTAATGTCTTTGTTAATGAGTTCCATGATGATGTGCTCCATAGCCTTGCCGACCAGGCTAGTCAGGCTTAAGGGGTGATAGTTACCAGGGTCAGTTGTGACCCCTCCTTTGTGGAGAGGAATAACTATTGCTGTGCGCCATTCTATGGGCGCATAGCCTGTGGAGAGGCTGAGGTTGAACAGCGTGTTTAGGTGGGGGGTTAGTTCATTCTGTAGTTTGTGCAAGATGCAGCCTGGGACACCATCTGGCCCCACTGATGCTGTGTTTTTGGCTTTTGAAAGGGCTGTTTTCACCTGTGCATCTGTGATTTCTGGGACACTACACTTTTCTGGTATTGTTGTGGGCCCTGTTGGGGGTGGGGGTGGGGTGAAGTTTGCACTGAATCTATCTGCCAGGATGTTGGCAATATCAGTAGGTTGAGTATATTTTGTGCTATTTTGCACTAGTTCAGTGCATATCTGCGAGTTGTCACTTAGATTCTTAACATAGCTAAAGAAGGCTTTGTGGTTATCTTTTGAATCCTTGGCTATTTTTCTTTTGAAGTTAGCCTTGGATGATTTTATGAGGGACCTTAGTTTCTTACTGATACTGATCAGGGATGTCTTTCCTTCTTGGGATTTGCTTTTTTTCTGAACTGGTTTCCTCCTTCTATTGTATGGCCTGTTTATGGCAGGGGTCCACCAAACTGTTTTGCTTCTCTTAGAGGAGTGAGTCTTGGTTTTGCTAGGGATGGCACAATCCATGCATTCTTGTAGGTGCTTTAGAGTGCATTTGTAAAGGTTTCTGCATCTTGGGCAGCGTTATCCTTTAGCGTGGGGGCTGTGAAACTTACCACTTCTGTCTTAAGTAAGGTGAAGTTTGCTTTAGAAAAGTTTTTACTGTGGTTTCCTTAGTTGGAGGTGGTGGTGGGGTGTGGACATCCAGAGTGATTAGTTTATGGTCTGATCTAACCAGTGACAGGTTGACCTCTGGTGTGGAACACCTGTCGCCCATGTTGGTGATGACCAGGTCCAATATGTTTTCACCTCTGGTAGGGGAGTTTACCAGCTGATCCAGGGAATTTGAGTTGATGAATTCCAGGAAGCGCTGGGCCTGGGAGTTTGTACTTGAGTAGTTTCCCCAGTTAATGGTAGGATAATTGAAATTGATCAATATCAGGGTGTTCGGTAGGACCTTCATGTTTTCCAGTGTTTCCAGAAAGGTGGAGAGGTAGTCCTGGGTCATGGAGGGTGATCTGTAGCAGGCCACAATTTGCATTGCAGATTTGCCCGATGTTAGTTGCACATGGATGATCTCAGAGGTATCATGTTGTGCCACTAACCTGGAGGTGTAGGTATCCTTGATGAATATGGATACACTCCCTCCTTTTGTGTTTCGGTCCATGTTCTGTGGCCGAAACGTGTGGTATGAGTTGTAGCCCAGTAGTGTTGGGGTGCTCTCTGGAGCCTTGAACCAGGTTTCAGTTACTGCACAGATGTCGACGTTCTCCATACTGAGGAGTGTTTCGAACGTGTGCATTTTGAGATTTAAACTCCTGGCGTTGAGTTGCATAACCCTCAGTTTTTTGTTAATTGTGCTGTTTACGGAGGTGGGTTTGACTTTTGAGCCTTACCTAAAAAAGGCACTATGGGGGCAGCAAGAGCCTTGGCCAGTATTCGAAAGCCTAGGGGTGACAGGTGCAAGCCATCTCTTGTGAAGCAACGTGGCTTGTCGAGCATGTCATCCCAGGCTGACAGACACTGGATCCCCTTTGAATGACACCAGAAGCTTAGCCAGTTGTTGAAATTGATAATTTTTTCTTTATACTGAGGTATCATTCTTGGTGAGGGCAGGATGCTACTCATGGTCAGGGTCATACCAGCCTGGACTACATGATCAGAGAGCTCTTCCATGTCTCTTTTCATGTAGTCCAGGGAGTTACGTGAATTTTTTATTTAGTTTTTTATTTTTATTGGAACTCAGAGATAATATCTTAGTTTTATTTTCATCAAATAACAATCCAGAAACCTCTTGAAATTTAATCATGGAATCAAACAATGCCTGTAAGGAATGAAATAGAGTCAGTAGAATGTCATCTTCAAAAAATTGAAGCTTCAGGTTTAATGTTTTGAAAATTTCTATGCCCTTAATATTGTCTTGTGATCTCATGTTATTTGCAAAAGGCTGTATCAGTAAAGCAAATAGTAAAGGTGACAACAGACAACCCTGCTTAGTTCCTTTCTTAATTGTAATTGGACCTGATCTGTGGGATCCTAACTTGACATATGCTAAAGAGTTTTCATACAAGGACACAATTAGTTGTATAAATGCATTAGGAAATTTGTATTCTTCTAGTACCAGATGTAAATCTTTTCAATTTACAGTATCAAAACCACTGTTGATGTCCAGGGAGACTAAAGTTAAGTCTATATTTCTATGTTTAGCAAGATCTAGTAAAGTTATGATCCTTTTGATATTATAATATGTGTTTCTTTCTTTAATAAAGCCTGTTTGGTCTTCATGTACTAGTAATGGAAGAAAATGTTTGATTCTATTTGCAAAGATTTCCATAAACATCTTATAATCTATGTTTAATAGGGATATAGGCCTATATGATGTATAATATTTTTCTTCCTTACCAGGTTTTATTATTGGGAATATTAATGAATATCTCTAGGATGGGGGTATTAATAACTCTTCTTTAGATATGTTGTATACTTTTAGTAATACAGACATTGAATGACCTGATAACATTCTACCTGAAATGTATAGATTACTATCTGGACCTGGAGCTTTGTTTATTTTTAGTTTAGTGATTTGGGATTTTAATTCTGTCATAGTTATTAGTTTATTAATAATGTCTATTTGCTGCTGGGATGACCTATTAGAAATATTTTTGTTTAGAAAGAATTTTATTTCATTTGTTGAGGAAGTAGTGAGATTTGATGAATTAAGATTATTATAATGAAGTCTAAAAGTTTCTAATATGTTATTAAGGTCAGTTACATTCCTTTTTGTATGAGTGTTGTATAGTTATTTTATCTGTCTAGATTTAACATTTGTTTTGTTCTATTTGCTAGTTGTCTTTGATTTGCAGGATTCATGGAATGCAAGTTTAATTTTAAATTGTTCTAGGTTTATCATAGTTTTGTGATGCAATATTTCAGTATATTTACTATTAATTTGTGTTAATTCTGGAATTAGATTTGTATTACTTTTTTGAATTTCTAGTTTGTTTGTCAAGCTTAGTTTGTAGTTGAAGCATGTCTTTATTCCATGACTTTTTTATTAATGAACCAAGCTATTGTTTTACCATAAATATAAGATTTTAATGAGCCCCATATATATATATATATATATATATATATATATATATATATATATATATATATATATATATATGTGTGTGTGTGTGTGTGTGTGTGTGTATATTTCTGATATATCTTCTGTGTTATTTATTTCCAGAAAGGTCTTTATTTCATTTAAATAGAATTCTTTAAATTATTTTAAATTTGTTAAGTATGAGGGTATTCTAGTAATAGGCAGAGAACTATATGATTCAGATTCTATTTCAAAAACTATTGCGTTATGATCTGATAGTGGACATGCTATTACCTTAACCCCACTTCATTTTGTTATTAAATAATTTGAAACATAGACTCTGTCAATACGAGAGTGAGATTTATGTCTATGAGAGTAAAAAGTGAAAAATAATGAGTTCTGATCAGCAAAATGGCTTATATCTTTAATTATTACTATATCAATACATTTCAACAGGGCTCTTGACATGGGAGATTTCTTTCTTTTACATGTTGACTTAGAGTCATTGTCATTTATAATACAATTAATGTCCCCTACCATTGTTAGACTTCCCTTAGCATGATGTATAATATCTTCAAAGTGAGTTAACAGTTTTAATCCCTACCCCTGAAATCCAGTATACATTGACTAAGGTGTAAATCTTTCTATTATTTTCTAGGGTTATTAAACAGAACATTCCTGAGGAATCCTGATATGTTGAAATTGTTTTGGGAGTAAGGGTTGAATTTCTAGCTAGAATAGTTACTCCTCTTTTTTTAAGTTTAAATTGTGAACTTGCCAGTATTGTATAGTTGTTGAAGTTTAATTTATTTAAATCATCATCTGTCAGATGTGTTTCTTGAAGAAATACCAATTGTGGCTTATGTAAGTTTAAATACTTAAATAAACGTATCCTTTTGATATTATTATTTAAACCATTAACATTTATAGATAGACATTTCATATTATACTTAAGTATGTCAAATTACTTGAAATTACAAAGTTAAAATGTACAATGACATTTAAATTAGAGAAAAATCTTGTTAATCTTTTTCTTGTAAGTTGCTTCCATTTCTGTTAGACACCCAAAAAACAAATTCAAACATATGTATAAACCTATAACATTGAATAATACAACCATTTATCATCTCAATGAGGTCTAAAACCTCTTGTTTGAATTAAAAAGTCACGCAGACAATCCCTCTACCTATATCTTCAATGTACAGAGTGAGTCTCTCTACTTAAATAATTTGCATATATAAACACTTATTACTTAGTAAATTAGATATTTCAGCTTTTAAAGTTAAATGAATGATACATTATTTCTATGTCATGACTTACATGTAAAAATACACAGCAGTATTTTATGGCAGTTTGAGTTTAAGCTTAATATATATGATAATATGATGTTGTGAGGTTGTTCATTTTGACACATTTCCAGTTCATTTTCAATGCAGCAATGTTATATTAGAAACACAGAAATTTGGTTTTGTTAGCACATCATTATTTCTAGATTTTTTTTTTAATTTTTTCAAATCTCAGCAATAAGAATATTTCAGAAATTCAAAGCATGTCTTCCATTTATCAGTTTTCAGTGAAACTTTTAAGTCCCTATTGAAAATATCAATACCAGTTCAAATCTCCTGTGTAAAGTGGCTACCAGTTCAGTGGGATTAATCCATTCAACATGGGTCTAGCAATTATGTAAATGGGTAGTTAAAACAAATGTAATTAACTAATAAGCTATAGATGTATAGTGGTGGCACTTTTGAGGTTCAAACCCATGTCTATCAAGAAGGCTTCATACATTTGACATTCAAAAACTGTAAGAAGTTACTGCTACATTGAGGAAATTTTTATATACATTTCCATTGTTACTTGTTTTTATATTATACCAAGAACATTATATGTCAACATCAGTTCTATTTTCCATATGAAGTTAATATTTATATTATAAAACACCCCAATGAAAAATTTTTTAAATCATCTATAAATGTATGACAGCAATGACAGGATATTCAATGACTCAAACAAATCACGTCTAAAAGTTGGAATAATATTTAGATATAAAAACATGAGAGATATCAAAGCACAGTATTATATTGATACCCCGAGTTATGACTAAACCAGTAAAGTAATGTTACAATATTCTATTTGTCTTCTTTATAACAGTAGTGGAACCATAGAGAATCAATGTCTTGCTATGTACAGTCACACTCTCATATCTGCATAGGCTGTTCTGACTTTCCATTCATTTACTATGTTATTTTCTTTAGAGTAAATTCAGTTTCAACTTTATAAGTGAGATTATAAAGGCAGTTATTCTTTTACAATTATTTATTACATATTTAATGAATGTTATGCTCGTCTCTATTTGCAGCATGTTATATTATCAACATGCTACTGAATCTGCACTGTAATAGTGTAATGTTACTTTAAATTATAGTTCTCATTATTTCTCTCTTATCCCTCCCCCTATGTTGCTAGCAATGTATAAAACATATTATTTAACTTTGTTTTACTTACCACTTATGTTGCAGTGGTTCATTTTGTATTAAAAAGGTGATTGAAATCATTATTCCCATTCGTTTGTGAAGGAAAGCTAAAAAACGGGTCCTATGTGTGCTTGTAGGATTGTTAATGATGTCATTGTCAAAGCGACAGTGTGGTGCAAGATGAAGAGGTTAAAGCAGCTTCTCGTGGGTTATTCTGATTGTGGGAAACCTCTAAAAGCTTCTACTTGTCTCGTGAGCTCGGCGGGAACATTAATGACAATAATACAAGAGATTTTAAAATCAAAACAAGTAAGTTTCGAAGCAGGGAGGGGTGGTAATTTTTTTAATGCTTTTTTACATTAGAACTCCAGGGCTGAGGTAAAAACTATAATGGAGAGTGAGATAATCAAAAACGAAGATGTACAACACCTCATGTAGAAACACATTCATGTCCACATCAATACATTATCCTGAACAGTTCCACATTTTATAAAAGACACTTCTAATTCACCACAACAATGAATATCCCATATACAGTCTCCCCCACATTATTTTCCTTTATTCTTTTTTGATTTATAAACACTGGTACTATTTAAAAACATGTCTAAACCAACAAAAAGAAAGAAAAACATTCATAGATGTTTGTTTTAGAGTCTCATTTCAGTTTAAAACTTGTATGGATTTATGTTACCTGATGTTACCTAAATATATGAATGTGGTTATTTGTTAATAACTTTGTTTTACATTTCTAAATAACATGCTTTATATTTTAACCCTTGTTGGTCTTATTGATGCTGTTGATAGTAATATAGGAATACTACATTTTAACATAATGTAGTATTCCTATATTACCATCAACAGCATCAATAAGACCAATAAGGGCTGATGACTTTAAGCATATCACATTGTTGTAGTTTGCTTTAGTTTACTTATAACTTTCAAATTTCACTTTTTTATCTTATAATAAGTAAAGGAAATATTGCATTAAAATGGTCTGTTAACTAGTATTCATGAAAAACATAATGTGCAAGTTTGAACATAAAAAATAAAAAGTATGTACCTGTATTCAGTGCAGAATATTAAATAGAAGTTTGATGACAATATAAACATGTGAAATTTAGTATATTTATTTGTCCTTCAGTTTTTTTCTTTTTCTGTTCAACTACTTTCCATTCATTTTTTCAGCATTTCTTTTAGGTGTACTTTTACTCCAAACCATAAATTCTACTCGATCTATTGTGTTGTTATTAAGCAGGTATTTTGTTGCAGCTTTTAGGGAGTCTAATATTTTGATGCCTTCAGGAAGGAAGATTTTAAGTCTTGCTGGGTGTAGATGATGGGTATTTAATTTTTTTTCTTCAGTGCTTTTATAATGAGATAAAATTCTCTTCTTTTTGCAACTACAGTTGAGGAATAGTCATTGTCAAATCTGATAACTGACCCTTGGTATTTTATTGGGGAGTTTGTCCAGGCTATTTTTAATATCAATTCTTTGTCTTGAGAGGAAAATGTCTTCAAAATAATGGATCTTATTCTAGGTTTTGTTGAAATTGAGGATAGTGATTCAGGCAGTTTAAGTATAGTTGGTATCCAGGTGGTAAGAAAGTTAATAATATTGTCACCTCATGCTTTCTCTGGTAGACCATAAATATGAAGATTGCTTCTCAAGGACCTATTTTCCAGGTCATCCAGTTTTTCCAGTAAGTAGTTGTTTTGCTTTAATAAAAATTTTGAGTGATGTTCTTCTTTTGCTAGTCTGTTTTCCATGTCATTAAGGGATCGTTCCATTGCTGTTATTTGAGTCTTCTGCTGCTTAATAATCTCCTGTAATTGTTCAAGTTGTTGGGAACATTTATCTTTGAAAGTGTCCAACTTATTATCAGTTTTATCTATCTTCAAAGATAAGTCCTGAATATTTATCAGCAAAGAATGTAAGTCTTGGTGTGACTCATTCTGAAGAACTAAAGTTTTCTTTTCCAATTGAATATGACAGGAATTTTTAGTTCTGATTATAAAAAAAAATTCTTCAGTAGAACTCCAAATGTTTTAGTAGTAAACTGGTAATGGTTAAATCAGGCAAAAATCATTTCTGAAAGAAAATTCCTGTCAGAAATGTATTTTAGGTCAGAGAGCTCTTGAAACATGCTGCTATCAGTTCACCATCTTGGCCACACCCCAACTTTGATTCTTAAAGTTATTGTGCAATATTTTATATGCTCTACGAATTATTCCTTTTTTAATGGCAGCTTCTGTTCTAAATTTTATTAAAAACTCTATCAATGCTGATCTTTCATTTAGGACCCCTGTATTTCTTTCTCTTTGTCTATACTCTGATACCAGTCCCTGATAGGGAAGGCAATCTCTAACCTGCAGTCCAAATAAATTATTGGTGTCTTCCCATTCAGTCATCTTTCCCTCTGTTGTTATTTGCTCCCAGTACCTTGGTTCCTTTGCCAGTTTTCTCCAATAAACTCTGGACCCCTCTTGTCAATTGTCTGTATCTCTAATTGCAGTCATCCCTATCGGCAGAATCTCCTTTCTCCATTCTCATATTGGTTGAGTTCTTAGAATTCTTTCTGCTACTTTATGGGTATAATGTTCTGCATCACTATTGTTGTTCTCCTTAAAGGCCTGCATCCAAAATCCCAGTCTCTCCTTGTTTCTTGAGCTTCCCCCGTGTTTTATCATCATCCCTCTCCACTTTAAATTATAGTTTTCTGCTTGTGCTATGTATTGGAGTCTGAATTATGTAGCTCCAAAATACTTCTTCAGATTGGGTAATCCCGATCTGCCCTGTTCAACTGGAAGAATCATCTTATCCCACTTGACTCTTGCTGTCTTCCCCTCCCAGATAAAGTCCTTCAGCTCTTTATTAATTGCTACCCACAACTTCTCCTCTGGTTGATAAAAATATGCCTGACCTGTTCTATAAAACTAAAAGGACTAAAAATATTTTCACTGCTTTTATCTTACTATCAATATCAATGTAACAAAGCATCCATTTTCTTAGTTTTTGTATTATCTTTTGTTTAGTCTCTTCCACATATCCGTATCTGCCACACTGGAATCATTTTTAATCCATACTCCTAAATATTTCATTTTATCATGTCCCCATAAATATGGGTATTCCTGAACCAATTCATGTGTGTGTATATAATTTACTGCTGTTGCCTTTGTTTTTGCTTCATTAATTTTGTATCCTGAAAAGATCTGAAACTGTCTCAAAATGTTCCACAAAACTGTAATGTCTTTTTGTAGTTTTGTCTGGTACAAAATAATATCATCTCCAAATAAAGCTTTTCTTGACTACCATACCAATTATATCCTTGAAATTCTGAGTCCCTTATTTTCTTTGCCAGTTGTTCTAAATATAATGCAAATAATATAGGGGAAAGAGGACACCCCTGCCTGGTTCCTCTGCTCAAGAAGAAATTATCAGAAAGGACCCCACCCACTTTATTTTTCACCTCCAATCCCTCATATATTCTCCTAATAATCCTTATAATTTTTTCAGGAAATGTAAATGCTTCCACTGGCCTGCTCATAAAGTCCCAACTTATTCTGTCAAATGCTTTCTCTATATCAAGACACACCAACAACAATGTATTTTCTTACATTCTGCTTCCCTCTGGATCATCAGTGTTCTGTTACATTTGTCAAATGTTTATCTCTCCTCCAAAAAAACCACATTGATCCATATCTGTCAGTTTTGGCACTACTTTTGCCAATCATTTAGCTATTATAGACATGAACACTTTATAATCATGGTTTATTATTGTTTAGGTAGTTTTTTTGGCTACCTAATAAAAATGGTTATTTGAAATTAATCTTTCCTGCCTGGAGTGCTGGTTCGTTTGGTTTAATTTATTATTGAAATGGGCCAATATGAAGCTGGATCTGATGGATTCTTACCCTCGTTATGTATTACACCTAGCACTGCTGTGTTCCAGGCTGGTGGTATTTCTCCTCCTCTTAAGATTCTGTTAAACTAAACCTTCCAGATCTTTATCAGTTTTTTCCTCTTAGCTTCCAAACTTCCACAGGAATACCATCTATTCCTAAGGGACTTTCCAGTAGATTGCTTATGCATCCCAATTTTTATCTCAGCTCCTACTATCCTAACTGTTAGTAATTGAGCCTCATCTACCTCTATCCTTGGCATATTTAATTCTTCCACAAACATTTCCATTTGTATCGTTTCTTGATTTTCATATTTCTCTGCTTTATAGAGACTCTCATAGATTTATTTTCTGCCTAGCATTCTGCAGTTGATCCTCTTCTTGTTCTGTGAGATTCCCCCTATTCTGCAGTACTTTCACATTTATCAGTCTCTCTTAAATAATTCTTGTTACTTCTTAGGCATAACTCCCTTTCTTTTATTTCTACCCTATTTTTAAACTTCACATTAAATTTATCCCACTCCCTAGCTATATTTTCAGAAGAAATGTCTATCCTCTTTAACAGCTCTGGAATAATCTCCACTACCCTTTCCTTGAATTCTTCTCTTTTCAACAGATAGGTGGGAAAGCGCCAATGTCTCATTTTTATTTCATTACCTTGTGTTTTTATTTTAGCTATTATTGGTATGTGATCTGAAACAGTTATTGGGTGGGTATCAAGGCCTTAAATTAAATGCACTTTTTCCTGTGAAATGTAAATTCTGTCTAGCCTAGCCCAGTCCCAGTTTTTATATCTTGGGGATTAATATGTAAATTCACTCCAAACTCCTATTACTGAATTCACGTCTTCCCATGCCAAACACTTTCATAAATTTCATGAAATATTTACCCTCCTTTATTATATTTTCCCTTCTGGCCCCCCCCAGACACATCCTCACTGCTGCAAATTAAGTTCCAGTCCCCACCTATAAGTAATATTCCTTGCTGAAAACTGATTATTACTCCAAAAATTTTCTTAAACTCCATTACAGCAGTTTTAGGTGGAATGTAAATACATGCCAGTGTAATCCTCCTCCCTTGCCAATTGCCTCTTAGCACTACAAATCTGCTATTATTATCTTTTTCTATCTTCTTCTATCACTATCAGAACTCTTCTTGCAATTAATTTAAGTACTCCTCTTTTCCTTTGTCCCAGGTATTCTGCTGAGTAACTATCCTGAAAACCTTTCTTTACCAAATTCACATGTTCATTTGTTTCTAAGTGTGTCTTTTGTAACATAGCTATTTGCACTTTACATTTTTAATATAGTTCACTACTCTTTCTTGTTTGTATTTATCTGTGAGGTCAATTACATTTAAAGACATTAACAAAAGCATCATTGTATTAAAAAAGTTATTATTCCCACCTTTTATGTATACACCTTTTTTATTAAATGTCTAGTTCCAGCTTTTGCGTCACATGCATACACTGTTTGGCAGGTTGAACGTTTATACAGTTGTTTCTTGTCATATCTATTTGAGCCTATGCTACATCTTATAAAACTTTTTGTTTTATTGAAAGCCTTCAAACAAAAGACAAACTTATCCTCAATACCCTCCTAAAATCTATTAACTTAATACTGACACACAAAAAACTATGTTCACCTTCAAATATTGAAGTTTTAACCTCCTAAAAGGAACAAAAGTGCCAGAATGACAGACACACTTACAGACTTGAGTTAACCTAAAAGAAATGTCATCCATGCTAAGACGCATGGTGCAGCCTGTGCTTCTACTAAGTGCTGACTGGTTTTGTCTTATCTTTATAGCTCGCCCAGCTGGGAACCCCCTGAATGTTGTCAGAGAACATTAACTACTTTGGAAAAGTCCCTTAATGCTTTAAGAAAACATTATCTACTTTGGTAAAACCCCTGAATGCTTTCAGAGAACATTATCTACTTTGGGAAAACCATTGAATGCTTTCAGAGAACATTATGTCTCAGCCAATTTCTCTTTTTTTCACTCAGCCAATCACTTTCTACCAGACTATAGCCAGTTTCTCTTTATCAGATTTTCCTCCACGGAGACATGAGAACCAGGCAGACAATTTCTGTTTATCTGATTGTTTCTATGGAGACATGAATACCAATTGCAGAATTGTTACTGAGGTTACACATATTTGCTAGAAAAAAGCCTCATAATATTCAATGTTCTTTTTAATTTACTTGCTGCCTCTTAAAACTTGTTAATAAAGCAATCTAAGGTCTTTAATCTAGTCATTCCCCCATGCAATAATGAGAGAAACCACATTAATCTCTCTTTTATCATGCTTTTAACCAGGCTTTTCTATACATTGCAGTGCCTACATTTCTTAAAACTGACCAAGAAGAGAGAGAGAGGAGAGATGTGAGAAAAAAAAAAAAAAGAACAGAAGTACATGTTTACAATCCCCATTACACTTAAAATATTTGAAAAAAAAATTTACTTTATAGCATGTAAAGAAAACCACATGCCACAAAATTGGTACTATTTAAGAAATAAACTTTGCCTACTGTTAACTTTCTCCCTTATCTTGCCCTCCCAATGCACTTTAATGAACATTAATGACATAAAGTAGGGCCTATGCTTTAGAGTCCCCCAAAAGTACAACAAACTCTGAAAATATTTTCAGATTTTCTTGTTCTGTCATATTTCACAAATATAATTATTGCACTGTAATCCCATATTAAGTTACTGGTTTTATTAATGTTCATCTCTAAAATCCTGTCCCTGCTTAGTTTCCAATGTACTTCTTGTCAACTCTTTTGCTCCCTTCCTTCTCTCTAACATTTTTCATTGAAACAGTAGAAAAAGTTTCACTGGTACAGTCTCTCTGTAATTGTTCCATTAATGTTGTCAAATGTTTGCTTCTCATCTACAAAACCACATCGATCCATATCTATCAATTTTGGTAACACCTTTTCATTGTATTATCTATTATAGATATAAACACTTTATAATCATGGTTTAAAATTGAAATGGGCCTTTATGTAGCTGGGTTTCATGGGTCTCTTTCCCATCTTTAGGTATTATGGTCACCACAAGTTTTTTACAGGATATTGGTGCTTCCTGTCCTTTTAAAATGTTGTTAAACAAAACCCTCTAGATCCTTCTCGACTTTCCTGCAGATTGATTATTCATCACTGTTTTTATCTCATCTCATCCTATCTTAACTGCAAACTGTTGAGTCTCATCTCCCTCTAACCTTGGCATACTTAAGTTTTCCATATATATTTCCATTTGTACTTGTTCTTTGATTACCACATTCCTCTGCTTTATACAATTTTTCATAACATTTCTAAAATATCTCAAATATAGCTACAGGATCTCTGGTTATTTTCCTTGTTATAGGCTCCCTATTTTAGGCAACAACCCTTTCTACTTCCTATTGCTTAAGTCATTGTGCTAAGAGTCTTTGTGCCCTAAAGCTCTTGTCTAAAAGCAGTTGCTTATTCAGATACTCCCTTATTTTCTCTTTAGCACTCTGCAGTTGTGCCTGTCCTTGTTCTGTGAGATTCCCTTTATTCTGCAATACTTTAATCTTTGTCAGCCTTTCTAAATAATTCTTGTTACTGCTTAACCATATCTCTTTTTATTTTATTTCTACCCTGTTTTTAAACTCCACTTTCATTTTATCCCACTCACTAGCTATAACTTTTGAAGAAATGTCTATCTTCTTTAATAACTCCTGAATAATTTCCACTACCATGCCATAAATTCCTCTCTTTTTAACAGGTAGGTGGTGATATCCCATTGAATTTTTACTTTATTACTGTGCATTTTATCTTAGTTGTTATTGGCGCATAATCTGAAATAGTTATTGGATGAGTTGAGGCTTTCAATTAAATGCACATATTCCTGTAAAATATCATTTCTGTCTAGTCTAGCCCATTTATTATACCTTGGAGAATAATATATAAATTCTCCCTGAGTTCCTACTACATAATCCACATCTTCTATACAAAGATTTTTTTATAAATTTCTTTAGAAATCTGCCCTCTTTTGTTATACTTTCCTTTCTAGGACCCTAGATATGTTCTCACTTTTGTAAGCCAAGTTCCAGACCCCACCTATAAGTAATATTCCCTGCTGAAAGCAGATTATTTCTCCCTAAAATTTCTTAAGCTCCATAATAACAGTTTTAGGTTCAATATAAATGCATGCCAGCATAATCTTCCTTGTGTGCCAGTAGCCTCTTCCTACCACAAATCTGCTATTATTGTCTATTTTATCTCCTCTTCATTATTGGAGCTCTTCTAGCTATTAGTATATATACTCCCCTATTCCTTTGTCCCTGCTATTCTCTAACTATCCATCCTGAAATCCTTTTTTATCAAATGCACATGCTCACTTCTTTTCAAATGTGTTTCCTGTAGCTTTGATATTTGCATTCTGCAGTTCTTACAAAAATGTCCAAAAGAGTATGTTTAGTATAGTCATTATGATAAAAAGTTATTATTCACACCTATTACATATGCCAGCTTTTTTAAATGT
>NC_056732.1:628915649-628980649 GCF_019279795.1 Protopterus annectens | reverse complement strand
TGTGACACAATACTGCACATAGGTTGGAGGCTCGATGTCCTGAGTGATGCACTGTGACACAATACTGCACATAGGTTGGAGGCTCGATGTCCTGAGTGATGCACTGTGACACAATACTGCACATAGGTTGGAGGCTCAATGTCCTGAGTGATGCACTGTGACACAATACTGCACATAGGTTGGAGGCTCGATGTCCTGAGTGATGCACTGTGACACAATACTGCACATAGGTTGGAGGCTCGATGTCCTGAGTGATGCACTGTGACACAATACTGCACATAGGTTGGAGGCTCGATGTCCTGAGTGATGCACTGTGGCACAATACTGCACATAGGTTGGAGGCTTGATGTCCTGAGTGATGCACTGTGACACAATACTGCACATAGGATGGAGGATCGATGTCCTGAGTGATGCACTGTGACACAATACTGCACATAGGTTGGAGGCTCGATGCCTGAGTGATGCACTGTGACACAATACTGCACATAGGTTGGAGGCTCAATGTCCTGAGTGATGCACTGTGACATAATACTGCACATAGGTTGGAGGCTCGATGTCCTGAGTGATGCACTGTGACACAATACTGCACATAGGTTGGAGGCTCGATGTCCTGAGTGATGCACTGTGACACAATACTGCACATAGGTTGGAGGCTCAATGTCCTGAGTGATGCACTGTGACACAATACTGCACATAGGTTGGAGGCTCGATGTCCTGAGTGATGCACTGTGACACAATACTGCACATAGGTTGGAGGCTCGATGTCCTGAGTGATGCACTGTGACACAATACTGCACATAGGTTGGAGGCTTGATGCCCCGAGTGATGCACTGTGACACAATACTGCACACAGGTTGGAGGCTCGATGTCCCGAGTGATGCACTGTGACACAATACTGCACATAGGTTGGAGGCTCGATGTCCTGAGTGATGCACTGTGACACAATACTGCACATAGGTTGGAGGCTCTTATCTCTGAAAATATGATGGAAACAAATAACAAAAATCAAATAAGACAACAACTTTCACTGAAATAGGCATCAGTTTGAAGTGCAAATGCAATTTATATCCCCTTTCTGTATAATTGTGGTAAGCCAAAAGCATTAAAATGATTGTCATACTCATTTGTTTACTGGTCTAGTTGTTAGCTTGGTGAAAAGATCCATTTTAATCTCCCAGTCATGACACAGAACAACAGTAGTTTGCAAGTGAGAATTCATAGGATACACACAAACACACACACACACACACACACACACACACACACACACACACACACACACACACACACACACACACACACAACTAGGGTACTTAATGTTGAACAAATATACAGGATATCATAGGGTATAGGTACCAAACATACTGCACAGAGATACATGTATGCCATGAGATCATTCAGTTAACACAAGAGTAATCTATGTAGAGTAACAAAACCTATATGTACAGTAGTGAGAAAAATGTGATATGAGCTATGCACTCACCAGGCAAATGAACTGTCATGTTTATGGGAAGAACCTGAATAAGTAAGGGCTATTTAGTAATAGTAACTGGTGGCAGTGACAAACAGTAGACTCATCGTTACACTAGGGATGATATTAGTTATGTTTTGTAACATCCTCAGTGGCTGCATTCAGAGAGATAAGCACCAGTTAAGGCACAAAGCAAATAAAGCTATGGCATTTTCTGATACAGGCTGTGGGGGGTGGGGAAGTCCCTTATGCATGAGAACAATAGAAAAGGTACAATCACCAATAGCTATTTTAGTGTGAGAAAGACAGTAGATAAAAGAAGATATTCAGACACAGCTTCCAAGTGCAGTGTTCCAGCAGTCTGACTTTACACAGCACCCAAGTGCAGTGATCCAGCAGTCTGACTTTACACAGCACCCAAGTGCAGTGTTCCAGCAGTCTGACTTTACACAGCACCCAAGTGCAGTGATCCAGCAGTCTGACTTTACACAGCACCCAAGTGCAGTGTTCCAGCAGTCTGACTTTACACAGCACCCAAGTGCAGTGTTCCAGCAGTCTGACTTTACACAGCACCAAAGTGCAGTGGTCAAGCAGTCTGACTTTACACAGCACCCAAGTGCAGTGGTCAAGCAGTCTGACTTTACACAGCACCCAAGTGCAGTGGTCAAGCGGTCTGACTTTACCCAGCACCCAAGTGCAGTGGTCAAGCAGTCTGACTTTACACAGCACCCAAGTGCAGTGGTCAAGCAGTCTGACTTTACACAGCACCCAAGTGCAGTGGTCAAGCAGTCTGACTTTACACAGCACCCAAGTGCAGTGGTCAAGCAGTCTGACTTTACACAGCACCCAAGTGCAGTGGTCAAGCAGTCTGACTTTACACAGCACCCAAGTGCAGTGGTCAAGCAGTCTGACTTTACACATCACCCAAGTGCAGTGGTCAAGCAGCCTGACTTTACACAGCACCCAAGTGCAGTGGTCAAGCAGTCTGACTTTACACAGCACCCAAGTGCAGTAGTCAAGCAGTCTGACATTGCACAGCACCCGAGTGCAGTGGTCAAGCAGTCTGACATTGCACAGCACCTGAGTGCAGTGGTCAAGCAGTCTGACTTTACACAGCACCCAAGTGCAGTGGTCAAGCAGTCTGACATTGCACAGCACCCGAGTGCAGTGTTCCATCAGTCTGACTTTACACAGCACCCAAGTGCAGTGTTCCAGCAGCTTGACATTGCACAGCACCCGAGTGCAGTGGTCCAGCAGTCTGACTTTGCACAGCACCCAAGTGCAGTGGTCTAGCAGTCTGACTTTGCACAGCAATCAAGTGCAGTGGTCTAGCAGTTTGACTTTAAATTTTACTACCCATATGAAGAAGTGAATATTCTATACTTTTTAAAATGCAGATATTATTAGGGTAATATGTTCAAGTTTTTCAATCTTCTGTTTTTTTTCTTGGGATGGCATATTTGACCTGAAAATAACCATGTAAGATTCAACTCTACATAACCTTAATATAGTTCAGGAAATGTAAGAAAGATAGAGAGAAACCAGATGCATTATTTCATGTACAAAAGTTGTTTTATCATGTTTTATCACATTGTCTCTGTTTATGAACTTGTATTGTTTACTTTATCCATCCTGCTTTTTCTGTCATTATGCATATTCGGTACTCTAAATAACTAGGATAGAATACTTTGACCCAGACATGCTGTGAAAACAAGAGCCTATTTCCAGCCTCCTCTGATACTGTTTAACTGCCAGGAAAATCAAAAGTGATGTGGATGAAGAACATGGAAAGACAGAGAGAGGGAGGACCATCTACTTCCAGTAAAGAAACAGATGTATTATTTTAATCAATGATATAACATACACATGCTAACAAATTATGATTGGGAAAATGGTAATTAATGTATTATCTTTATCATTAAGGGTAGATTTATGTACAGAACCAAGGGCAGACTTTTACACTGCTGGGTAATGGCAATATTTAAAATGCAGTATAATTCTAATTGTAAGATGGTTAATTAATTTACTGTGCAACATGCTCTAGAATCATAGTGAGTTCATTATGCTGTACTTGTGCATAATCACCTATTTTTATCCAACAAAAGTTTCTTAAACTTCACTTTATGTCATAAAACGTGTTTCACTGTTTCATTTTTTGTCATAAAACACACATGATAAATTAGAATAATGCTATACTAAGTATTTAATACCATATAGGGCCATTAGTTAGCCAAAATATTATATAAAACACAATATATGCTGAGACATTTCTGCTAAATAGTTGCATACTTGAGTTGCAACAACTTTATTACAAGCTGAGATAAGTACAAACTTGCAGTGTTATAAGATAGTACTGCATTTTTTCTGTTTTATTGTTTCATTGAATATTGTGTTAAAATAGTACTGCATTTATCTACTTATTTATTTGTTCACTGAAAATTGTGAGTTCTCTCTGTGTCTGCAGTTAGTTGGTTTATTCTTCTAACTTCATTGATATTCGGTGTAGAAGTCTTAGCCTAGAGGGCTTCTCTGTACCTTAAAGTCTTAGTCCTTTATCTCTGAAATTATTTCTGCTGAATAGTTGCATACTTGAGCTGCAACAACTTTATTACAAGCTGAGATAAGTACAAACTTGCAGTGTTATAAGATAGTGCTGCATTTTTTTCTGTTTTATTGTTTCATTGAATATTGTGTTAAAATATTACTGCATTTATCTACTTATTTATTTGTTCACTGAAAATTGTGAGTTCTCTCTGTGTCTGCAGTTAGTTTTCTCCATCCACCTGCCCCATTCTTGTTTTGGTATTAATCTTGGTGGCTTTGGAATTAACTGCCCCTTCTGTAAATTTGTGTTTGAACACTCCTCCTGGGCCCATCTCATTTGCTCACTCAACTGAGTACAGTGAGGTCATATTTTGATTTCAAACACTCCTACCATTCCCATCTGTTCAGCCCTGTCCCAGCTCTAACCTAGTCTAGACTCATTAGCTCATCCTGCCTAATACAGAGAGAACATCTGAGTAGGCATACCCACTTAGGCCCTGAACTTGTCTGATTGAAGACTGCTGAAACAGGGCTCAGTTCTGAGGTTTTTACTGGTTAATTGGGTAATTTGTTTAAATCAGTTTGCTTGTTTTCCATTGTTACATTAAAAAAATGTTTGCTTTTGTCTCTTAAAAGTACTCAGTTGTGTTTATTCTGCTGCATTTATTACTGCTTGGTAGTAGCCTGATTAAATTGTAACTGTTATTCTAAGTATTTTGGTTAAAGCACTTGGGCTTCAGACCAGTTGCTTTACACTAAGAAGGTTTGTGGTCTGCACTGTTGTGGCAGGACAGGTAGCTTACATCCTTCTAAGTTAGGAATTCTGATTGAAGGCTCAGTGTCTGTTATTCTAAAAGTGTATTAGTTCTGGTTAAGCACTTGTGCTCCAAGCCAGTTATTTTACATTAAGAAGGTTTGTGGTCTGCACTCTTGTGGGAGGAGAGGCTAGTTTCTGCCCTTCTGAGCTGGGAATTTCTGGCCAAAGGCTTACTGTGCCTGCTTATTTGAACTGTTTTTCTGATATTGGTGCACCTTGTCTGCTGTAGCATTGACTAGATTCAGGCCTGCTGAATCTAGCTTTGTTTGTATAACTTGAGCACTAATCCAGGCCATCTTTTTTGGAGAAGGTTCTCCTGCACCCTAATGACAGGAGTGTGCGGTTAGAACTTGTCTGATTGAAGACTGTTGGAATAGGGCTCAGTTTTGAGTTTTTTTACTGGTTAATTGGGTAATTTGTTTAAATCAGTTTGCTCGTTTTCTATTGTTATAAAAAATTGCACTTTATTCATCTGCTTTTACTGTAATTGTGTTTCTTCCCACTTAATTACCTTATTTTGCTAGTGCTTCTTCTTAAAAGTACTCAATTGTATTATTCTGCTGCTTGGTAATAGCCTGATTCAATTGTAACTGTTATTTTAAGCCTTTTGATTTAAGCACTTGGGCTTCAGACCAGTTGTTTTACATTAAGAAGGTTTGTGGACTGCATTGTTGTGGCAGGACAGGTAGCTTACATCCTTCTAAGTTAGGAATTGCTGATTGAAGGCTCAGTGTCTGTTATTCTAAAAGTGCATTAGTTCTGGTTTAAGCACTTGGGCTTCAGGCCAGTTATTTTACATTAAGAAGGTTTGTGGTCTGCACTCTTGTGGGATTAGAGGCTAGATCCTGCCCTTCTGAGCTGGAAAGTTCTGGTTAAAGGCTTATAGGACCTGCTTATTTGAACTGTTTCTTTCTGAAATTTGTGTGCCTTGTTTGCTGTAGCCCAGATGTTAGTAGTTTATTGGCCATTTTGGGCTAATTTCTATCTCTTTCATTTCCCTGCTATAAAAACCGTATTTGCGTGTTTTTTGCGCTTGTATTCAGCTCAGCAAGTGCCTGCCAGGTGTCCTGCAGAGTTATACAGCAGCAGAGAGACAAAAGAGAGAATTTAGAGCGATTAAGTATCATTTTTCTGCATTTTCTTGGTGTCTTTAACTAATTCCGCCTAAAACGCCAATTTATTTGCGTTTCTGTGATTTAAAAAGCTTGTTTCTGCTACATATTGTACTTATTTGCTGCCTGCACTTGAACTAAGTCATTTTTGTGTTTAAATAATCTGTTTAACTGTTGTAGGCTACACACTAAAGTGCGATAGCCATTTCTGTGCACTAAAGTGTTTTTTTATTGTATCTGCTTTATTTTCTGCAAAAAACAAAACAAAAAAAAAAAACAAAAAATATACTTGTTTCCCACCTTTCTGAACTAGTATAGTCCAGTTTTCAGATTATTGCTGAATTCAGGGCTGTGTTACAAGTTTCTGTGTTGCCCATACCTGACTTGGATAGAAGGAAGTTTCTCTGTTCACCTGTGAGAGAGGGGAACTTTGAGCAGCCTATCTGTCCCTGGAGGAGTGGTTTCAGCCCAGAAGTAGTAGTTTATTGGCCATTTTGGGCTAATTTCTATCTCTTTCATTTCCCTACTATAAAAAAATGCATTTGCACAGTTTTGCACGCCGGGCAGTGCCAGTTAGCTAGGGTTAAACTATTCCCGGTTCCACGAAGTCTACTCTTCAATTTTTCCCTTGGAACTAGAAAAACTTTAACTTAAGCACTCAAACCATTAATTTCACAGCCCAGCACTTGCTCAAAACTCATAGCAAGCACTAATTAACCATAGCACTAGATACCCCTATACTGTCCAGAAGGACAAGGCTCTCTTTTCGTCCCTACCGGTCAATCAGTAAAACAGCTCACTTTACCTATTCAGGCATGTCCAAAGGGCAGTTTCAGGTGTACTCTCCAGTCCATCTGGTGAATCTGGGCATTTTGACGCAATGTTACAACTGCCTCATGTACACAGACAACCCTCTCCACCTACCACCAAACACTAATATATGCGAGAAATGCAATTATACAGCCAAACTGGAGGCAAAGCTCTCACAACCCAAGATTGGAACTGACAGTCAAGAGAAGAAGGAAAATACTTGCAACACACCACCAGTCTCACATAGACTTACTAAACCAGCACCGGCAAATAACACACATAAATACACGAAAACATACTTGGAGGCTCTAAATAAAAATCTGAAAAAGCAACAGAGACCTCCAAAGCAGATACCCAAGCAACTTCCACACCCCATCACAAACCATGAAACACATACTTCACATAATCAGTGTGCCATGCAATCACAGCCCTTAAGGCAAAATAACATACCCAACACACTAGTAATAGGCGACTCTATAGTCAGGCACACTGATGTCCCACTAACTAGGCTGGACAAGGAGAAGGTTACAGTTAGTTGCCTGTCAGGCGCCAGGATCCGCCACATAACACAAGCACTCAGGTCGCTCAAGAGCAAGTATAAATACGACTCTGTCATTGTTCATGCTGGTGTGAATGATCTGAGATGTACCTCCCTGGACTACATGAAAAGAGACATAGAAGAGCTCTCTGATCACATAGCCCAAGCCAATATGACCATGACCCTGAGTAGCATCCTGCCCTCACCAAGAATGATGCCACAGTATAAAGAAAAAATGATCAATTTCAACAATTGGCTAAGTTTCTGATGTCATTCAAAGGGGATCCAGTATCTGTCCACCTGGGATGACATGCTTGACAAGCCAAGTTGCTTTGTAAGAGATGGCTTGCACCTGTCACCCTTTGATTTTTGAATACTGGCCAAGGCTTTTGATGCCCCCATAGTGCCTTTTTTAGGCAAGGCTCAAAAGACAACCCCACCACCGTAAATAGCACAAGTAACCAAAAACTAAGGGTAATGCTACTCAACGCCAGAAGTTTAAACCTCAAAATGCATGCACTTGAGGCACTCCTCAGTATGGAGAACATCGATATTTGTGCATTAACAGAAACCTGGATTAAGGCTCCAGAGAGCACCTAGCACTACCAGGCTATAAATCATACCATACTTTTCAGCCACAGAACCCTGCCCGAAACACAAAAGGTGGGGGTGTATCCATATTCATCAAGGATACCCACACCTCCAGGTTAGTGGCACGGCACAATGCCTCAGAGATCATCCATGTGCAACTAACAATGGGCAAAACTGCAATTCAAATTGTAGCTTGCTACAGATCACCCACCATGACCCAGGACCACCATTCTGTGTTTCTAGAGACACTGGAAAATATGAAGGTCCTACCAAACACCCTAATATTGGGTAATTTCAATTGCCCAAACATTAACTGGGAGAACTATTCAAGTACTAACTCCCTTGTCCAACGCTTCCTAGAATTTATAAACTCGAACGCCTTGGATCAACTGGTCAACACTCCCACCAGAGGTGACAACATATTGGACCTGGTCATCACCAACATGGATGACCGGTGTTCTACACTGGAGGTCAATCCCTTGCTGGTTAGATCAGACCATAGACTAATCACTCTGGATATCCACATTCTGCCCCCCCACCCCAATCAAGGAAACCACTGTGAAAAACTTTTCAAAAGCAAACTTCACGTTACTTAAGACCTAGGTGGAAAGGTTCACAGCCCCCATGCTAAAAGACAATGCTGTCCAAGCTGCTGAATCCCTTACAAAGGCACTCTATGAGCACCTTCAAGAATGCATGGATCATGCTATTCCAAGCAAAACCAAGACTCACTCCTCCAAGAAAAGGAAACCAGTCTGGTGTACCCCTGCCATAAACAAGCTATACAATAGAAGGAGGAAACTAGTACAGAAAATAGTAAAATCCCAAGAAGGAAAGACATCCCTGATCAGTATCAGCAAGAAACTACAGTCCCTCATAAAATCATCCAAGTTTAGCTTCGAAAGAAAAATTTCCAAGGACTCCAAAGATAACCACGAAGCGTTCTTTAGCTATGTCAAGAACCTAAGTGGAAACTCTCAGATCTGCTCTGAGTTAGTGCAGAATGGCACAAAATACACTGAACCGACTGATATTGCCAACATTCTGGCAGACAGGTATAGTGCAAACTTCACCCCCCTCTCACCCCCTAAAGGGCCCATAACCATACCAGAAGAATGTAGAGCCCCGGCAATCACTGACACACAGGTTAAAACCGCCATATCCAAAGCCAAAAACATAGCTTCAATGGGACCAGACGGTGTTCCAGGCTGTGTCTTACACGAACTCCAAAATGAACTAACCCCTCACCTAAACACACTGTTCAAACTCAACCTCTCTACAGGCTACGTACCCATAGAGTGGCACACAGCAACAGTTATCCTGCTCCACAAAGGTAGAGCCACAACGGACCCTGGGAACTATCGCCTATAAGCCTTACTAGCCTGGTCTGCAAGGCATGGAGTGCATCATCATGGAACTCATTAACAGAGACATTGGGAACCTCCAAACATTCGACCCTACCCAGTTTGGCTTTGTTGAGGGAAGATCATGCCTCCTAAACCTGGTGGATTTCTTTGAGACAGTTACCAAGGCTTTAGATGAGGGAAATGAGGTCCACACAGCCTACCTTGACCTCGCACAGGCTTTTGGCACCATCCTCCATTCTGGTATTATAGACAAGCTCACCAGACTGAACATAAACCCCTACGTCATGAGATGGGTTGCCAATTGGCTCATGGATGGAACCCACACGGTGAGAGTTGCAGGCTCTAGGTCCGACTCTAAACTGGTTACAACTGGCATCCCCCAGGGTTCAGTCCTGGGAGCCCTCCTGTTTAGTATATACTTCTCAGGCAAGCACAGGAGGACTATGGCTGACTGAGTTCACAGATGACTGCAAACTGGGGGCCATAATTGTCTCTCTGGCTGATACAGACATCCTCCATAAGGGTCTCACTGAGATGGATACATGGTGTCAAAATCATGGCCTCAAGCTAAATGCCAAAAAGTGCATAGTCATCCCCTTTGGAAAAAACAAAGTATCCACGAACTACCACATACGTGGTAGTCCCCTAAATACAGAAAATGAAATAAGGGATCTGGGGACCCAAGTAGATAGTAATCTCTCCTTTGATAATCATATTGCCAAGGTGGTTAGAAAATCCTTCTATGTGGCCCACCTAATCACAAAAGGGTTTACATCTAGAACAAAAAAGGTTATTGTGCCCCTCTACTCATCACTCATCAGACCCATCATAGAGTACAATGCCCCATTTGGGATGTACCTTACAAGACACCTGCAACAGCTGGAAAGACCACAGAAGTACCTCACCAAGAGGATTACTGGCCTCAAACAGATGTCCTATGCAGCCCAACTGAAGAAACTCCAGCTGTACTCGGTTGCATACCGCCTACTCAGAGGTGATCTCTGCCTGATATACAAGGCCATGTCTAACCCAGAATTGATGGACATGCTCCACCTAAAATAAAAAACAAATTCCCCAAGAGCCACACACTCTAGGGATCTAAACCTCACCATAATGATAAATAGGACTTGCTGAAAGGATAGATTCCTGTCCCAGAGACTCCCCATGCTTTGGAACAGGATTCCAATCTACATTAGGCAGAGCCCCTCAGTAACACTCTTCAAGAGAAACATTGACGAGTGGATGGGAAACAGAAAATTTACCCCGGGGATCACTGCAGTGGCTTTGCTGGACAGAGGCACAGGGAACTAATGGCTCTGCTGGACAGAGGCACAGGGAACTAATCTAAGGGGGCAGCGAAAGCCAACACATTCTGGCTAGGCTTACATATGCCCTCGGGCAGATAGCCTAGTACTTACCTATGAATCTATGAACCTATATGCACAACAAGGGTAGTTATGCAGTGAGGGGTTAACTGGTAACAGAAGACCTTGAACTGAACAATGTGTGAGCATCTCTGTTAGTAATGGACCACAAGACAGGTCACTGTTATTGTGTGGTGGCTTCATACCTCTCAACTGTCCAGATTTGCACAGAATGACCAGATATTTTCCTCATATTTTTGTTCTGTTCCTTATAAAATTTGTTATTTTTTGGCAAATTGCTGAGGATTGAAGTCCGTAATAATGACATACATTTGAGTTTCAGACTTGGTATCCTTCAGAAAATTTTAACTAACATAGATCCTGTTATTCTAGCAACTTTCTACATTTATGACTGATATTTACAATCTGTCCCTATTTTTCGGCCTCTGTCCCCCATTATTTTAGGCTTTTCCAGATTTCTTGCTCTACGTGGTTGAGAGGTATTCGGTGTCTTCTGTTTTTCCTCAGCAAAAAAGTACTACCATCCAGATCATTTAGTGGCATTGCTGGGATGTCAGACAGCATAGCAGTGCAGTGGCTAATTTTTATTTATTTATTTATTTGTATTTACATTTTTGTTTACTGGTTAGTCCCACTAGACTTGTAGCCTGTTTGTAGTGGAGATACATTGTAGTATCTATACTAATAGGATACTGGAGAAATTCCCCTGCTCAACATTGTGGGTAGGGGCTTGGCCTGTGACGGAGTCTAAGAAGGAGTGTAGTCTGACTTCTGGAGGTGCTGTCGAAAAAGCTTCTACATCTGGTATGTGACTGAAAAAACTTAATGAAGATGGGTTATCTGACAATGTGTTCTTCAGTTAATGAATGACTCAGATAAGGACAGTAGAGAAGGGTAAGACTGGAGGAAATGATAGAAATTAAATAGCAGCAGTTGGTCTGGGAAACAAGCTCTAACCCTTGATGCCAATGACAGGGACTATGCAGGACTGAGCTGGGGCCTCTGTTTTAGGAAATTATTATTTGGTGCAGGAAAATGCAACCAGCGCAAAAGGAAGAGAGATGACAGCTGCCATAGAACTGCTAGGATGTCAGCACATGCGTACTGATATTGTTTCAGTGGAACAAACAAAGAAACAAACCAACAAAACAGCACAGACTATGACCATGCCTCTCAACTATCAAAATGTTCACAGAATGTTCAGATTTTTGCCTCATATTTTTGGATTGTTCCTCTTAAAATTTGTGGTTTCTGGATTTTTGTGGCAAATCAGTGAGGGCTAAATTCACTAAATAATACTGGGCATTTGCATTTCAGACTTCATATCCTTCAGAAAATGCAAGGTAACACAAGACCTTTTAGTCTAGCAAATTTCTAAGTTTATAAGAGCAATATTTAAATGTGTCCCTATTTTGGGGCTTTGTTCCCCATTATTTTTGTCTTTGTCCAGATTTTTTGTACTAAGAGATTGAGACCTATGAACATGACAGATTCCTCAGCTCCAAAGTAAACAGCGGCATGTAAGACTTTTGATTGTTAATGAACTTTAGGACAACATTATATAACTGTCACATTTCTTGTGATCTCAGATATGTTCCATTATTCTTTTGGGCTCAAAATCTTTTGTAGATATTATATCTGATTCCCAAAAGTTTGCTTCTAACTCTGTAGCAAAATTCATGGACAAAAGTATGTAGTTTCATGGAGTTATTTTGTTTTATAAGACTTGGGGCAATAAATAAATAAATAAAACTGATATTTTAGGTACAGAATTTATCAGAAGTTTATTGCAAGAGGAGTGTAATAAAATATCATGATGTTAACAGAATACAGATTCCAGATGTGTATAGACTTGGGCTGGGGGAACAAAGCCCCAAAATAGGGACACATTTAAATATTGCTCTTATAAACTTAGAAATTTGCTAGACTAAAAGGTATTGTGTTACCTCGCATTTTCTGAAGGATATGAAGTCTGAAATGCAAATGCCCAGTATTATTTAGTGAATTTAGCCCTCAATGATTTGCCACAAAAATCCAGAAACCACAAATTTTAAGAGCTAATTTAAAAATAGTAGACAAACTTGTCCATATTAGAAATGTGATATTACTGTACGTCTACAGAAGAACTCTGGCATATGCATTTCAACCAAAAGCCTGTTACTTTTGTTGTGATTCTTTCCACCCATCTTATCCTAATCAGGATCACAGCAGCTGCAAGCTGAACAGGGCAGACCAGACTTTCTTATTTCCCACTACAGTTTCAAGCTCACCTTGGGGAATGCTTAATTGTTCCCAGGCCAGCTGACTGATATAAACGCTCCAGTGTGTCCTGGGTATGACTCCTCCCAGTGTGATGTGCCTAGTGCACCTCCAGTAAGTGGTGTCCAGGGGGGCATCTTCACTACATGCTCAAAGCACCTCAACTGGCTCCTCTTAATCCCAAGGAGCAATATCTCTACTCCATGATTCTCTTGGATTGGTGGGCTCTTCATGTTGTCTGAGACTGAGACTTGCAATGCTAAAAGAGAACGTCATTTGCTTCATTTTTACCTCTGACTTCACCCCTTCAGTTACTACCCAAAGTTGATGACTGAAGGTTATACAGACTGATAAACTGAGAGTTTTGTTCTAGGACTCAGCTCCTGCTTCATCAGCAGACACTAGTACAAGGTTTGCAGTATTGCTGTAGCTGCACCCATCTGCTGATCAGTCTGCTAATCACCTCAACACTTTTTTTTTTATCAATGAGACCCCAAGATAATTAACCTGCTCCACCTGAATTAGCTACTCTCCCCTCAGCTGCAGAGAACAATCCGCTCATTTCCAGGAAAGAGCCATAACCTCTGATTTAAAAGTGCTTATTCTTGTGCTAGCCACTTCACACGTAGCAGCAAACCATTCCAGTGCACAACAGAGATGACACTCGAGGCCAAGAGAGCAACATCATCTGAGAACAACAAAGTTGTCACCCTCACTTGCATAAACTAAACCATTTCCAGACCCTGGCTGCACATTGCTATCATGTCAATGAAAATAATGAACATCAGGGGAAGCAGGACACACCCCAATGGGTTCCTTCACCGATCTTGAATGTGTCTGATTTAACACTAACAACGTGGGCACAACTCATGCTCTGCAAATACAGGGACTGAATGGCATGCAACAATGGCCCCAGATACCCATATTTCAACTTCAGTGTCATTTTTATTATAGAGCTTATACCCCAGAGATGTTACAGTTTTGAGATTAGTAGTATTGAGATTAAGAAGCTATTTAAGGTAGCGTTACTAACAGCTTATATAGCGTTTTGCCTGTTCATTGTTAGTTGGTTGTTTACAATTAACTTCTTGTAAGTTTCTGCTTATATCCACTCGAAGCATAATAACATCAATTAATTAATATTTTTTAGTTCTAACAGTCATTGTTGACTGTGTTTATGGCAAAGCTTTGTTCTGTCCCATAGAATGTTATTTAAGAATTGAGTATTTCTTTATACTGAGCTTTTTTGTTATTATATAAATTTTTTTTATTATAATATTATTATATTCTTATATATTTTCATTGTCTTTTTGTTACCATAATTACATAGTTGTTATAATTTTAAAGTATTTATTCTTATTGAAGTTTTATTAATTTTCCTAAGTATGTAGGAATATGTCATGTGGGTTTTTTTGTGATGTCATTTCCTTTGTTGCTGTTATTTATATTGAGCGTGCTTTAAAATGGTTGTTCGTTTTTAAAAAATTTTCTCTGAAGAAGCCACATTATTTTGGTGGCGAAAACGCTTGACAAAATAATAAAATTGCGTTAAGATTTTACCATCTCTGTCTGCTGGTGCAAGGAGTCCGTTTCCTTTCTCATTTTGTACATTTAGTTACATTGTGTTTAACAAGTGATACAACAAGCAAACACACAAGCAAACAAATAAAAAATGCCAAGTTCAAGTACTGTATTTATGTACATATTCACAGAGGGGGAAAAGAGAGACGAAAGTTAAAAAGAAGAGAGACAGGATTATAAGCAAAGTCAAGAGTTAGATAGTGAGAGGTCAGGGAGGACGTGGTAGAATTAAGTTAGAAAAAAGAAGAGTAAATAAAATAAGTCCGGAGGACGATAAGTACCTAATCCATAATACTGTCCAAGCTTCTTCCTCCAAATTTCAAATTTACCAAGCAAAAGTCATCACAGATAGGCGAATCTCAGAGTATGAGCACAATAAAATAGCAATAAAACAGTCAGTCCTTGAAAATTAGTAACTGTAGGCAGCCAATTGCTGCCATCTTTAGACATGTGGATACCACTTGCTGCCATCTTTAGACATGTGGATACCACTTGCTGCCATCTTTAGACATGTGGATACCAGTGTTGTAACACCTTCCACTGGACATTGTGATGTACCTAGTCACATGCCTTCTTCAGGTCCACAAGATATATGTAGACAAGATTATTAAAATAAATCCCTCAACCCCCCCCCCCCCCACAGTATTGGTACTCCTAAGCCAGAGGGTCAAGTACTAGATGGATTCTCATGTTCAGCACCTCAATATAGGCATTCAAGGGAGGCTTAGGAGTATAATTACTCAATAACTGGAGCACTTCCTTCTGTTTCCCTTTTTTTGAAAATACGGATCATCACTCCAGTTTACCAACTTATAGGTTCTGTCTCTGCCTTCCACACAACATTGAAAAGGCATGCTAACCATGACTCCTACCAATATCCAGTTCTTTCAACATTTGTAGTAAAATTTCATCCACTTCCATAGCTTTGCCACTATGGAGTTCTTTATTTACCACAGTGATCTCATTTACAGAAGTGGATCCAATCATGCCAGAGGCTTCTGACACTGCCTCCATAATTGAGGATATCTCCATCAGATTCAAGAGTTCCTCATATTGCTTCTTCCACCTTCAAACAATGTCCACAGTTAGGTCAGCATTTTAGACTCCTGCTGAGAAGAGTTTAGGCAATGTTCCAGCCACCCCTCCACCAAATTCCTTCTGCCTCTGTCTCTTTGCTTCCATGATTGCCACAGCTGCTGCCTTTCTTGTTTACTGATTCTTATTTGAAAAATCTGGAGAAACATCCACTAGCATTATGGCAGGCTTTTTTCTTAAACCTGACAGCTTTCCTCGCTGCTATCTACCAACAGGGCCTACGTTACTGCCATTATAAACCCTGACCACCATTTGGCCATAGCTCCTTGCTGCCACTTCAACTATTGAGGTTTTGAAGAGTCATTTCAGACTCAGTGTCCTTATCTTTCTTTGAGCACCAGAGAAGTTCTTCCAGAAGTAGGAGCTGAAGTCATCCCACACATAAATAAATAAATACCCATTTGTTAACCAGGTGCCCCCTACTTGATACATAGTCCCTTTTCAGGTCCGACTTGGGAGCAGTGTCTGGTTAAGCAACTTGCTTAAGTTCACAAATGAAGGGTGGGCCACAGTTCACAGCCTTAACCCTCTTCAACAACTGCCAAACACAAAAACATCTGCTAGATGTTCTAAATGTTCTCAGCACAGCCTTACTACATGTTGCTTCATTAGTGGTGATGTAGAATATCTCTAAAAATGGCGATGGAAGGTTGCCAAATCATTCAGTGCTGTTATACTTATGGCTGTTTTTCTAGACTTTTTGCTCAGTCTGCCTGGATTGCTTTCTCTGAACCAAAGATGGAAGGAAGATGAAATCATTCCACTTGGTTGAGAGTCATGCATATCTGTGGTCATTGCATGTCTGGCTTGTTTCTGAATAGAGGATGAGGTTCTGTTGTCTATTGGTGAGGTCCTGCTGCTTGGCAGGGAGTTGTTTGATTGAATGTTCAGAGACACTGAATGGATGTTTTTCTTTGGTCAATTGTGGGATTCTGTTGGCATGGATACATTGTGCTACCTGTTTTCATAAGTGCTTGCTAGTATGTCACACAGACCTTGGGAAGACAGACTATTTTGGACAGTTTACATGCAGCTTTGCTGTTTAGTTGCTATGGTTTAAATTCTTGAGAGTGACATCCTGAGAGTTTTAGCTATGGGTACTCTGAGCAAAGGCAACTACTATTCATTCTCTGCTAGCTTGTTGTTTTCCATGGATAGTCCACTATGTTCATGATGTCTGACAATATTTACATCTACCAAAGCAGCCTATTCAGTATTATTTGGAGACATCAGACCTTGTATTTTTTAATTTATGTTGCTACTCTGACATACCTTTCTCTCATTTTGACATTTGGTTTGGATATATATATATATTTTTTGCTTGAACATTTCATTTTTTAATACTTATACACTATAACTGTGCTCAGAAATTCTGTATTATTAATGTTTGTTATTTTCTATTAGTAGTTTTGTTCACTACTTTCTTGTACATTTAGGAACCATTTTGTTTTATTTTATTTTCTATTAGTAGTTTTGTTCACTACTTTGTTGTACATTTAGGAGCCATTTTGTTTTGTTTTATTCATTGTTAAGCAGCGGTGGTGCAGCAGTTAGCATTGTCGTCTCACAGCAAGAGGTTCTCCTGTTTAATTCTTGACTGGAGCGCCTTCTGTGTGGAGTCTGCATGTCCTTCCCGTGGTCGAGTGATACTAAAGACATGCAGGTAGGTGCGTGCGTGAATGAGTGTGCCTTCCTTGAAGTTTCGGTGTTGGGCTGGCACCTTGGCACTGTAAAAATCCACTGCCAATCATTAGCAGACCGGAGTTCTGCTATGGCGACCCATGACCGGGAAAAGCTGAAAGACATTGCTTTTTGTTTTATTCATTGTTCAGTGAAAAGTCATCTACTGTGTATTCCCTTGCTGCTATTTTATAAAATATTATTCAATTTGTAATTATGATTAAGTGCTTTAGCAATTAAATGCTATGATAAATATGAACTTGAACCTGAACATTTGGGACACCCAAATTTGTCCAGCCACTGACTTACCATTGTATCTAACTTGCCACCAAGTGGTTATCAGTTGACAACTCAGCATGACTTTTGGCCCAAGTGTTCAGAACAAATGGCCATAGATCTGGTAACATGATTACAAAATCTATCACTGACCTTTTCTCCAAGGTGCTGTAGTACCAAGTAGACTTATGAGTACCTCATGAAAGACAATCCATGGGCAGCACAGAAGTTCAATAGCAATTAACCATTTGGGTTTAGATCAGACAATCTGTTCTTCCTAGTCATGCCCATCCAAGTATCTACATCATTCTTTACATGGGAACTAAAGTCTCCAAGTAGGACTACAGAGTCAGTAGGTAACACCCTATCATGAAACACCCTTACAGTCTCCAACAAGGCTGAATACTAGGAATAGCTCTTCGATGCATATAAACAAATGAATGTTAGAGTTCTTTCTGCAGCTCATAGTTGTATCGTGGCAGCCATCTCATCCATTTGCATAAACTCCAGCTATACAACCATCGGAGGGCTTTTGATTAGCCCCACACCCGGCTGAGACCACAACTGAGGGGCAACTTTAGGAGAGGAGAAACACTGCCCCAGATGGAGAAATCTGGTTCTGGAAACAATGCTGTGTTTGGAGCTATGATCAGCAACTATTTTAATAAGAGAAAATAACAGTAGATTTAATAATACAGTGTAACAATCAGGGAATGAATATTTCCAGGTGGAAGGGGAGATGCATGTGATCTTCTTCTTCTGGCTTTTGCCGGTTCGGGGTTGCCACAGCAGATCACCTGTCCACTCATGATTGGCAGTGGAGTTTTATGGTGTCGAGTTGCCAGCCCGGTGCCCAACCTTCCATAGAAGGCACACACATGCACATACTCACACCTAGGGCCAATTTAGAGTGTCCAATCCACCTACAGCATGTCTTTGGGATGTGGGAGGGAACCGGAGCACCCGGAGGAAACCCACGCGACCATAGGGATGACATGCAGACTCTGCACAGAAGGCACCCTAGCCGAGAATCGAACCTGAGAACCTGTAAACACAGTGCAACTGGTCAATGACCTGAGAACCTCTTGCTGTGAGGCAGCAATGCTAACCGCTGCACCACCGTGGCCGCCCCACGGGAGATGCATGTGATAAATTTAAATAAAATGATAAAGGACTTGTTAAGAAGGCAAAGGTTTGTAATTAATGAGCAGGAGGAGGAATAAGTCCATTATTAAGTAATGTAGTAACCAAAGAAGAAGCAATAATTGACTATTTGAAAGATGAAAAGGACAAGCAGTGGTATTTTCTTTTTTTGGAGGGGCATTCAAAAGATTGTATATCAGCATACTAAAGAGATATAGGGGAGAGTACAGGGAAACATGTAGAGAAAGACTGTTAAAAAGCTAAGAGAGATAAAAATGGATGTTTTGTAAAAATATTTTACTACATTTAATTTAGATTTAATTTTGAAAAATCTCAAGAAGGATAGTCACCTGGGAAGTGATAGCGTAAGGTATATTTTTATATAAATATGACATGTATAGAAAACAAACGTGTTTAAGAGTGTTAAAAAGCATGGTATATTGGAGAGATTCAAGATAAAAAAGTTTTGGTCATAGCATATTTGATCGAGGACAGATAGGGATAATTTAGACTACTGGAGGTTGATTTCATTGTACTAAACATAATACAAGCGAGTGATGAAAATGTATCAGTTTACATTAAACAGTATATTACAAAGAATTATATAGAAGATGAAGCTTTTGGAATAAAAGGTGGGAAAATAAGGGAAATGTTGATTTTTAGTATAGCTAATATAAAAAGAGGGATTGTGATGGTAAAATGCAATGTGCCATATTTACAAATCTTTTGATATGGAACATCATAGAGCAATGCCGAGAACACCAAAGATAAAGTAGATATTATTATTACACTTCACATAGGTTAAATTGATTTTAAACACAAATAGCATATCTCTTTCCTTTTATTTAGCTGCTAGAATGTACAGTCAGTTCCTTTCCATAGTGAGATAATTTATTTTGCCAAGGAAGCAGTGAGCATAGTGACAGAAAACAATTCCATACTACAGTAAATAATTCTGTATTATAAAAAGAAAACCAGTTATGTTTTACACATTCCTAATGAAATACACAATTATCTGCACTTATAAGTTCAAGAAAACATATATTAACTGATGTTTGAATCCCACCTTGTAGCCCTCAAGCAAGTTTTCTCGAGAGACCTCCAAGAAATGTAAATCAGTAAGTCACTGTATTTCCATAGTTAAATAGCACAATTCCCATTCTTACAAGACCTTGTGCATTCTTGATATCAGAGTAAAGTATAGTAACATGGTGTTTCACCAGTTGGCAGAGACATAGCTTGGTCATCCAGCACCTGAAGCCATTCTCTGATCTTGCACCTCTTAACAAAATTGATGAGCAGAAGTCTGCAATCTGATGGCTGGCTGGTACTCCTGAAATGCAAGAGGCAACCAGCCAACTAGATCCTATTTCTGCCTATCACCCCTGCCCCTCCATGGGACAGGAACAATTAAAAAAATGTGATCTGGTACCTGGTGCAGTAGCCAATCAGGTCCCATTTCTATACACCAGTCTTGCCCTTTCTTCCTCAGCTGAGAAAGAAAAAAGCTCTTCTCTTTCCTTAACTGTAGCAAACTGATTGCTACATTTGTAACAAGCAGTTGCTACAGTTTATGCAGAAGGAACCTAGAGTGCTGAAATACTTGTTAATTAAAAAAAAAAAAAAAACTTGAGTTTAAACTGTTGCAAACTGCATTCATAGCAAGCAGATGCTACAGTTTTTATACCACCCATAGAGCTCTATAGCACTCAGATCTGTATTACAAAAAAACTTTGTTTTTTCATTCAAACCATAGCAAACTTATACGCAGAGAACATGGAGCACCAAAGTGCTTAAGTTATTTAAAAAAATCAGTTTTAAACTATAGCAAACTGCTTGCTACATTTGTAACTAACAGATGCTACAGTTTATACCCCCCATGGAACCCTACAGAACTCAGATTTGCATTAAAAAATAAAACAAAAATTATTTTTTTCATTTAAACTGCAGCAAACTGCTTGTTACATTTGTATGACACAGATGCTACAGTTGATACACAATCAAGTTATGTAAAATAAATAAGTAACTTTGGTTTAAACTGTAGGCAGTTGCTACAGGTTATACCACCCAGGGAGCACTACAGCACTCAGATTTATAAAATATTTATCTTATCATATTACAGTTTATGCACAGTGAACACACAGTGCTAAAGTGCTTACACTATGTAAATAAAAAAATAAATAACTTTGGTTTAAACTGTATCAAATTATTGCCACTCATGGAGCACTACAGCTTTCAGATCCGTATTTAAAAAGAAACAAAAAAATCTTTTTTTTTCATTGAAACTGTAGCAAATGGCTTGCTACATTTGTAGGAAGCAGATGCTGCAGTTTATGCACAATGAGCAGAGAGTGCTAAAGTGCATACGTTATGTAAAATAAATAAATAAACAACTTTGTCAGTTGCTGCAGTTTATACCACATGGAGCACTACAGCACTCAGATCTATCTTAAAAATAAAAGAAACAAAAACAACAGCAATAACATAAATTTTCTCTTGTAAACTCTAGCAAACTGCTTACCTCATTTGTAGGCTGCAGATGCCACAGTTTATGCACAGGGGAACACAGAACTCTGAAATGCTTATGTTATGTAAAAAATAAAATAAATAACTTTGATTTAAACTGTAGCAAACTGCTTGCTGCATTTGTAACAAGCAGTTGCTAAAGTTTACATTCACATATTTGACACTTGGAAGGTTGAGTCAAGCTGTGTGAACCCTGCATTCTGACTGGTGGAATGTTGAATACCAACAATACTGACCATCCAAACTTGCCCCCCCTTCTGGACCCATGTTATCCCTTGATCCTGGATCCCAATGGTAGGGAGTTTGGGCATTTGAAATAGTTTTTGGGCTTGCCAGTATTTGGTATGCCAACTTTTGATGAAAGGTTCTGATGAATGCTTGACTCGACCGTCTGAGCATCGAGCATTCAATAGTAAACTGTTGCTACAGTTAGACCACACATGGAGTGCTACAGTGCTCAGATTTGACTGCAAATGCAATATTGGCATTTAAAAGCTGGTATGCAGCAGCACTATTTATACAAAATGATCAGGATCACCTGATGGTGCCCTCTAACATTTTACACCTGGGCAGGTGCCCCCTTCGCCCAACCCTTTCTATGCTAGTGCCAGCTGGGTACACTCTAGTGTAGCACTGAGCTTGTTTCCAAACTCTTGTGACATTGCTAAGATTTCCTGAATCTGGGAAGGGATAGCTGATGTGACAGCACTACCTCATTCACTGAAGTGTCAGACTGAGTTTCACTGAGATCTTCTGCAAGGTCCACTTCTAATTACTGAGTAGCAAAAGCTCTATCATGATAGGACTTCATCATGTTAACATATTCAGTTGTATGTGTGTCTTCCTCCTGCCTGGCATTTCCATCATATAATTAACCTTATGTTCCTTAAAAAAGTGAAGGAGCCCTCCAATGTTACTTGAAGTTTATTTTTCCAAACAGGAATAATCCCATTACTTTTTGTCTGACAGTATATCCTTATTCTGTGGATGTCTGGTCATATTATACCTTTCGTGGCTGTTGTAATTGAGACTGGTGTTTCTATTCAACAGTATGAGCTCCTTAAATGCACTCATTAATACTCTACAACAGACTATTTGTGGGAATCACCTTCATCCTCCCACTCATCAAGAATTAAGCTTAGATGCTCCCTCATGCTATTACTGTAAAGTAGTACAAATGGTGAAAAGGTTCCTGATTCTTGGGGCATCTTCTTGCATACAAAGAACAGATGGGGCAAGTATTTGTATTGCTCTTATTAAAACTGGCCTAGTGTAAGTGGTGAAAAAGCTGTCAACCCTTGGGACACCTCCCTGTATGCAAAGAAAATAGGAGGCAAGTACTTGCCCCACTTCTATTTATGCTCTCAGAATGCTCTTAACTCTAGACTAGAGTTAAACCTCATCATCACACCATTTATTTATGGATAGTAGAGTGCAGTATTTAACTGCTTTACTCCACAGTGTTTCCACAAACAGGTAAGAAGACCTCACATAAAGTTATATCCTCTCTCTGTCAGTATTTCCCAAAGAAACCTACCTTGATTAATATTTCCAACAGAGCATTTTCAACCTTTTCTACCTCAGGAGAAATTAAAGGTACAACCTCAGGGTACCTAATTGCATAATACACCACCACCAAAACATAACTCTTACCTGCAGCACACAGGGTACTGCGAAGTCCCACAATATCCATGGTGATACACTGATACAATTCTTCAACAACAGGCAAAGGCACCAAATTAGCATTAGGTTTGTCTCTTGCTTTTCAAGCCTTTGTCCCTGAAAATATATCTTACAGTGCTCTGTCACATCTTTTGCAATACATGGTTAATACTTTTTTTGCACAAACCTCTTCTTTGCTAGCTTTATTTCTAGATATCCTGGAAAGGGAATATTATAGCATATGACAATAAATTATAGAT
This sequence comes from Protopterus annectens, assembly GCF_019279795.1. Lineage (NCBI taxonomy): Eukaryota > Metazoa > Chordata > Ceratodontiformes > Protopteridae > Protopterus > Protopterus annectens. Next base: position 628,957,532 of record NC_056732.1, on the reverse strand, counting down.
GATAGGCTCTTGGAACTGCTAACTGCTGTATCAATTTCTCCCTCTAGCTCCCACCCAAGAATCCATTCTTTTTACAGTAACCCCTTGTCTCATACAGCCTTCCTGTTCTTGAGAGTCAGAAGCCTCCTGGGCTATCTCCATCAGGTTTGGTAAGTTGAGAAAAAGGAGCTGTCTGCCTCTCACAACTCTCCCTTCATGATCCTCCCAGACCTCCTTTTGTAGGAAATCTAGTATATTTTGACAACCATGTCCTGGCTTTAGGCTTATTGCTATCAAATATCCCTTCCCCAGAAGTGGTCTCCTTCAACAGAAGTCATATATTTTGACATCTGTGGCTCTGACTTAAGCTTCCTGTTATTCTCTTAAAATAACCATATCACCTAGCCTCTTTTGCAGATCATAGCACTAGCCTGGTCTACTCAGATATGCCTTCCACACATTACTACTCAATGCCTGGTTGCATGTAACAGCAGGTATTCAAGGTCCTGTAATGTTAAAGTCACTTCCAATCAAGACTGCTGAGTTTTCATCAGAAATTGCCACCTCCTGGTCTCCTTGCTCCCCTTTCCAGTCCATATGAACCCTGGTGGATGACACCTGAAAAAGTGTCCTTACTATAGCCTTAACTAGAGTGGACTGCCCAGTCAAGTAATGCTACTAACAGCTGCAGGCTTTATAGCAGTTATGTATGATGCAGTAGACCTTTTAGCAATAGTCTCTTTTCCCCCTCCTAGATTAGGGTGCAGGCTGTTGTTTTAATCTGGAGAAACTACCATTACTATCATACTGCCTCTGCCAGCCACTTCATCTGGCTTTTGTCCCCCTTCCTGTCTCTGTGGACATTTTAGTCGTATGTGTCCCACTTGGTTACACTCTAAGCATCTTTCTCCAAGACCTTGGCATGTACTGGAGCCAGTCACTTTCTCCTTTGTTTGTGGAGCTTGATGTGATAGTTCAGGCTGCTCCCATGAATCCCTTATATTCATATGCAGTGCTAGGTAAACCTCTCTTAAACAGTTATATCATGCTCACTGGATAGAGGTCATGCTTTTTATCAATTTCTGAGGTGCATTCCAATTCTGTCAACCACATCCCCATGTCCTCAGGCAAAGTACTGAGTGCTTGTTTCATAATCACAAGGTCTCCCAGCTTTTCAAAAGTGATAACTTGCCATCCACTCATCTACTTATGAAAGTAAGTCCCCTAGCTGCCTATTGCATGCCAGTACTCCCTGCCAGGCTGTCTACATGTCCAGTGAACTGAGCTTCACCTGCACATAAGGTAGCTATTAACTCAGTCTTATGTGAACCAATGTGTAGGAGTACTTCTGATTTTGCTCTTTAACCATCTGTGACACCGATATCTTGGAATATTCATAAGAGCTCATATTAACAGTGTTCTAACTGTTCTGATTAAGAAAAAAATAAAATAACTTTTGTTCAATATATACTGTTGCATAATTTACCTTTTGGCTGCAAGGATATACACACTTCTTGGTGGCAAGACTGTTTTGCAAGCTAGAAAATCCAGCAAACACTATATCCATCTGCTTTATGACAAACAGGGCACAAGCCCTAAATCCTGCCCTCTTCTTTTTTTTTTTTTTGGATGCTCCCATTAGGGGTCACCACAGTGGATCATCTGTTTCCATTTCTTCTGTCCCCTGCATCTTGCTCTGTCACACCAACCACCTGCATGTCCTCTCTCACCACATCCATAAACCTTATCTTAGACCTTCCTTTTTTCCTCTTACCTGGCAGCTCCATCCTTAGCACCCTTCTTCCAATATACCCATCATCCCTCCTCAACACATGTCCAAACCAACACAATCTCACCTCTCTGGCTTTGTCTCCAAACCGTCCAACCTAAGCTGACCCTCTAATATACTTATTTCTAATCCTGTCCATCCTCCTCACACCCGATGCAACTCTTAACATCTTTAACTCTGCCATCTCCAGTGCTGACTCCTGCCTTTTCTTCAGTGCAATCGTCTCCAACCCAAATAACATAACTGGTCTCACTACCATCTTGTAGACCTACCCTTTCACTCTTACTGGTACCTGTCTGTCAAAAATCACTCCTGACACTATTCTCCACCCACTCCACCCTGCTTTCACTCTCTTCTTCACTTCTCTTCCACATTCACCATTACTCTGAACTGTTGATCCCAAGTACTTAAACTCATTCACCTTTGCCAACTCTACTCCCTGCATCCTCAGCATTCCTTTCCTCTGTCCTCCCTCTCATTCACACACATATATTCTGTCTTAGTCCTGCTGACCTTCATTCCACTCCTCTATAGAGTATATCTCGACCTCTCCAGGGTCTCCTCAATCTGTTCCCTACTCTTACTACAGATCACAATGTCATTTGCAAACATCATAGTCCACTGAGACTCCTGTCTGATCCCATCTGTTAACCTGTCCATCACCATTGAAAATAAGAAAGGGCTCAGAGCTGATCCTTGATGTAATCCCACCTCCACCTTGAACTCATCCGTCATACCTATTCCAGAGCTCAGCATTGTCACACTGCCCTTGTACATATCATGTAGACTCTTACATACTTATCTGCTACTCCCGACTTCCTCATACAATACTACAACTCCTCCCTAGGCACCCTATCACATGCTATCTCTAAGTCCACAAAGACACAAAGCAACTCCTTCTGACCTTCTCTATACTTCTCCATCAACACCTTCAGAGCAAATATTGCATCTGTAGTACTCTTTCCTGGCATGAAACTGTACTGCTGCTCACTAATCATCACCTGCCTTCTTAACCTAGATTCCACTACTCTTTCCCATAACTTCATGCTGTGGCTGATCAATTTTATCTCTCTATAGTTACTACAGCTCTGCACACCACCCTTATTCTTAAAAATGGGTACCAATACATTCCTTCTCCACTCCTCAGGCATCCTCTCACTTTCCAAGATTCCATTAGACACTCTGGAAACAACTCCACTGCCATCTCTCCTAAACACCTACAAGCTTCCATGGATATGTCATCCGGATCAACAGCCTTTCCATTTTTCATTCTCTTCATAGCTGGCCTTACTTCCTCCTTGCTAATCCACTGCACTTTCTGATTCACTATCCTCACATCATTAAACCTTCTCTCTCTCATTCTCTTCATTCATCAGCCCCTCAAAATACTCTTTCCATCTGCTCAACACACTCTCCTCACTTGTGAGTACATTTTCCTTGTTATCCTTTATCACCCTTACCTGCTGCACATCTTTCCCAGCTCAGTCTCTCTAGTCAGTCGGTACAGGTCCTTTTCTCCCTCCTCAGTGTCCAACCTTTCATGCAATTCAGCATATGCCTTATCCTTATCCTTTGCCACCTCTCTCTTCACCATACACCTCATCTCCTTGTACTCCTATCTACTATCTTCATCTCTCTGACAATCCCACTTCTTTGCTAAACTCTTCCTCTGTATACTCCCTTGTACTTCCTCATTCCACCACCAGGTCTTCTTGCCCTTCTTCCTCGGTCCAAAGGTCACATCAAGCAACTTTCTAGCTGTCTCCCTTACCACCTGTGCTGTAGTTAACCAGCTATTCGGTAACTCTTCACTGCCCCCCAGTGCCTGTCTTAACTCTTCCCTGAATTCCACCTTACAGTGATCCTTTTTCAACTTCCACCATTTGATCCTTGGCACCGCTCTCACTCTCCTCCTTTCTTCTTGATAGCCAGTGTCATCCTACAGCAACCATCCTATGCTGCCTAACTACACTTTCCCCTGTCACCACTTTGCAGTCTCCAATCTCCTTCAGACTGGCCCTCCTCCATATGATATAATCCACCTGTGTGCATCTTCCTCCACTCTTGTATGTCACCCTATGCTCCTCCCTCTTCTTAAAATACGTATTCACCACAGCCATGTCCATCCTTTTTGCAAAATCCACAACCATCTGACCTTCTGCATTCCTCTCCTTAACACCATACTTACCCATCACCTCCTCATCCCTTCTGTTCCCTTCACCAACATGCCCATTGAAATCCATTCCAATCATCACTGTCTCACCCTTGGGTACACTCTCCACCACTTCATCCAACTCACTCCAAAATTTTTCTTTCTCATCAATTGCACACCCAACTTGTGGAGCATATGCACTAATAACATTCATCATCACACTATCAAGTTCAAGCTTCATAAACATCACTCTGTCTGACACTCTTTTCACCTCCAAAACACTCTTGATATACTGTGCCTCCAGGATAACCCCTACCCTATTTCTCCTCTGATCCACACCATGGTATAACAATTTGAAACCACGTCTGATGCACCTGGCCTTACTCCCGTTCCATCTGGTCTCTTGCATGCACAATATATCAACCTTCCTTCTCTCCATCATATCAGCTAGCTCTCTCCTTTACCAGTCATGCTGCCAACATTCAAAATTCCTACCCTCACTTCCACACTCCTAACCTTCCTCCTCTCTTCCTGCCTCTGGGCATGCCTTCCCCTCTTCTTCTCCTTCGGCCAACAGTTGCCTAATTTCCACCAGCACCCTGTTGGCTAACAGTACTGGTGGCAGTCATTGTTAACGTGGGCCTCGACTGATACAGTATGGAAATCTGTATTGTTGTCTGCATATTTGATCTGGCAAAAATGTACACTGGATGTCCTTCCTGATGTAACCCTCCCCATTCATCTGGGCTTGAGACTGGCATGGAGAAATACACTGGCAAAATAATGTGAGTTGTAATGGTTAAAGAGAGTAAATCTACATCCCAACACCTGTTATATATACAAGGGGTGATTGGTCTTTACAGCTTATGGTAACTGCACACTACTGCCCTGGGTTTTGGCTGACACTTGCCACACCCAAATAAGTTATACACAGCCAGCTACAGAATAGGATTAAAATTATTGACTCCTTGGGACTTCATCCACCTCAGTTTGAGCCCAGTGCTTTCTATTGCAATCTTACCAACAGTAAATGAGACTTAAACTATTTTATCATACATACACACTCACACTGTTTCACAGGGGGACTACTGATACCTCCCTAGTGAGAATACCCTTTCCTGCAGTCACGGTACATGCCTCCAACAACCAGATTAGAAATCTGACACAAAGATCTTAGCTACAGAGCACTCTTCCAAAGAGCCATCTAAAATTAAATTATAATAACTTAACCGATCAATCTCCTTTCCCAAAAAGGGCAAATACCAACAGTCACTCATATGCTGAAGGATACTCTAAATTAATAAAATAAGACATTAAGCATAAACCTAATAAAAACTTTACTTTTAAAATAATTTGATTATACATACAAGATAATATTACAATTGCACAGGGAAAAGAAAATGTATTGTTTCATCTGGATAAACTGATATCAGAAAAATGGGTTCAGGCGCCTAGGCAGCGAGACATTTCCCTGAGGTACATTTGACTGGGGACACATACCTGAAGTAACATTCAGCTGCAGAGAAATATGGCTGTTTGCAAATTCCCTGTTGGCAAACAGAAGCATACACTGCCATGCCCACAACTTCAGTAACCAAATGCACAGGGGGAAAACAATGTCCATAGTCCCCACGGGAACATGAGACAGTAGGCAATATGGTAGCCATCAACAGCAGGCTGGCCTGAGGGCATGTCAGTGGCAGTAAAAATGCAGTGCACAATGGGCAATGTCTTTATAATTGGAGTGTGTGGACCACTACCCCCTTCACAGTGCCTAGGGAGCATTACCTAAAACACATACCTGAGCATAAATGTGACTACAGTATCCTGCAGGATTTCCTCCATGCTGTAGCACACTTCTACATGTTGTAGTTATATAAGTATGTACTGTACACTGAGCACAACACTCATTACTTCATCTGCCACCATTCATTTGGTTATTAAAGCTGTGAGCATGGCAGGGTGTGCTTCTCTTTGCCCACAGGGAATTTGCAAACAGCCACATTTCTCTGCAGCTGAATGTCACTTCAGACATGCGTCCCCAGTTAAATGTACCACAGGGAAATGTCTCACTGGCTAGGCGGCTGAAACCCAATTCTATATTATTAAAAATTTTACAATTTTGAAAAAACACAACTATTTGTATTTTAAATCCAACGAACATCTGACAGTGGTATTTTCAGATTATCTTAAAAATTGGAAAAGTGCAAATTATAAATGTTTTTTCTAGGTAGAGAATCTTAAATCCTATGAAGTGGAGAATACTGTACACTACAAAGGAGAATGATGGGATGAACGTATAGATCCAGTGTTTTTACTGGACCCTTTATATTTATTTTTTATACTATAAGATTTGTTTTGGTAAAGAGGGACATCAGTTTTGAAAGCTGCATTGCTTCAAAAATATGCAGTGTATTGGAAAGAGGATCAGATTAGAGAAAAAGAAAATGTGTACTAAAATTGATTTTTCTTTTACTAAAACAGAACAATTTTGGTTGAAATTAAATGTAGCACATACAGAATTTGATAGGTTATCTTGGTATGGGAAGAATATATAAGAATATTTGTACTGATTCTTGGAATGAGATAAGTATGCAGATAAAGACATACCCTGGGATTCAGCAAACTTCTGTGCAAGAATAGCTTGCAGGGAAGGGACCATTCCCGTGAAGCACGACAGTGAGTCATGCATATTCATGAAGGTGTGCTGCCGTGCTGTAAAATGGACACGGTTCTGTGTACGAGTGCAGGGGGTGTGTCTGACAGCAGTGCTCTCACAATACACATGCCCCTTACAATCCAGAATTGCCGTACGGCAGTTTAAATTGAGTGAGAATGCTTGTAACATCCCCAACCCGTTAGGGTAAGAAATCTGGACAAAGCCATAAGGGACAATCGTCCCCACAAAGCCAGAAAGTTGATAGAATAACAGGCTCAGCTATGCTGACTGGGTGTAAGCATTGTGTAGATACGAATACTAAGCAATGAGTAGCCCAGCTAAGTGGAGTTGCCCATTGGTAAGCAATCCTGAACCTGCCCCTTTAAGCATTGCCAACCATAGCTAAGCAGGTTTGCCCATAGCTTAGCTTAGCATTTTCAAAACCATCCAATCATGGCAAAGGGTGGGAAATCGGCTGTATTTAAACCCCGGGGTTGGGAATACAGCTCATAACTGGTTGTAGCTCTCCACTGTAGGCAGTACGGCAGGTGCTGGAGAGGGCATGTGCTTTCAGGTGCAGCGCTGGGGCATGCAGGTGTCCAAGGTCATGGTAAAAAAAACATGATGTGAGACTGCTGCAGGACCAGTACCAGGGCTCCCAATATAAAGTGGAAGCCTGGGAAAGTCTCACCCATGATCTCACCAGTGCCACTGATATCCCTCAGACTGGTAAGCAGGTCCAGCACCACTATGCTGACTTGAAATGGAGGAAGAGGGAGTTCTTGGAACAGTGGGTCCAAAAAGCAAGAGGGAGAGAGGGGAGATGTCCCAACAGTGTATAAGTATTCATAGCAATAACTGTTTACCAAAGTCCAGACTGTGTATATGATGGATAGGTATGCCTAAATGTTTCTCTATTTCCATTACAGCTCCAGTTGAGCAGGCTGTGAACCAGGAAGTCCATGCCAGTAGGTTGCAAATGTTGCATCGTGAGGCTGGTGAGTAACAATCCTGCTTGTAGTACTCATACCATTACCAAATAAATATAGGAGTAAATGTCATCTGGCAGTATAAAAAATGTGTATGGTTTGTACTGAATAAACAGACAATATGACAGTAATAGTCCCATATAGGTCATATTTATATAAAAGTGTAACTGCCTGGCAATAAAGTTCTAAATCCTGGACTGGTTGTGTTTACTATGGTATTGTATGGCATGAAATGTTGCATTCATCAATATCTGATAACTGAATGGTAATGTTGTGTTAACCAATGTTTCCAACACTGTGCTACATAAAAATATGTCTATAATGTCTGTATAAGAATGCTGTAATTACAAGGTCAGATTGTACAACCAAGAGAGACTTAGAAAACATTGAAGGAAGAGACAGCAGTTTCTCAATAGCTCACTCTGATGATATGCAAAGTGTTGTATTTCTGGCAGACACAGCCATGGTTTGAATCCCGGGAGTGGTAGTAAGCTGTATGAATAATTTCAACTAGGATTTTGTGAATATGTGTAGAAACAGTCAGGTAGTGTTAACAATCATTCCTCCCAACAGGACTTCCAGGTAAGAGAACTGTAACTGCCTGGCAATAAAGGTCTAAATCCTGGACTGGTTGTGTTTACTCTGGTATTGTATGGCTTGACATGTTGCATTCACCAAGATCTGATATCTGAATAGTAATGTTGTGTTAACCACTGTTTCCCACACTGTGCTACATAAAAAATATGTCTAGGAATGTCTGTATAAGAATGTTGTAATTACATGGTCAGATTGTACAACCAAGAGAGACTTAGACAGAAAATACTGAAGGAAGAGACATCAGTCTCTTAATAGCTCACTCTGATGAAACACAAATTGTTGTATTTTCAGCAGACACAACCGTGGTTCAAATCCGGGAGTGGTAGTAAGCTGTATGCATAATTTTAACTAGGATTTTGGGAATATGTGTAGAAACAGGCAGGTAGTGTTAACAAACATTCACTCCACAGGTCTTCCAGGTAAGAAAAGTAGAAAGTAGTTATAAGACGGTTAAATTATACACTGTATACAAACATACCACTGCCCAAACCAAGGCCATAGCGTATTGTATAATACCTGTAGAGTAATGATTAGAGCAATGATCATTAAAGTTGTGAGTACTGCAAGGATATACAAGTTGTTAACTGACATCTCTCCCCCCACCACCATATCTGCAACAACAATAATCTAAACACACAAATCAATGGGTATGTTTTACACCAAACCTACTGTTGGGACATATGTCCTATTGTTCCACAAATATTGAAATGTATTTCTATTAATGTTCCATGTTGAAATACTATCGTTGGTGGCCTATTTCTATCAATGTAACCTGCATGCCGTTGTAATGGCTACTGTGGTTCCTTATATGCATGTGTTCTGTTTGCTATGCAACTGTTCCAAATCTGTTGTTTTGGGTTAATGGGAATATCTATTCATGCTGTTATAACTAATCCTGGATTGTGTTGACTATTACTAATCCACATATGTTCTAAAACTGCAACACCAAAGCACATTTGGGAAGGTTGGTCCCAATGGACCCACCTCTCCCACCTCATCTAGCCATGGCACCAAGCCCCAGCACATCTGGAACCCACCTTGGGACCTCCTTATTTACTGGTCCTGCACCACCTTTGGGTAAAACTGCCTCAGGGATGGGGCTTGTCCCCCAGGAGTGGGCACGGACAGGATACCATCACCCGAAGCCAAGTCTGGGGATTGGTGCGTATCGAGCTCCAAAAGGAGCTTGGAGATCTGTTACATCAGCTTGAGGGCTGGGTGGCACAGTTAGAGGGTCAGCCTGCCCCTCCTGCTCAGCCCCCAGCACAGCCACCTTCAGGGCAGTGAAGGTGCAGTGGTGACTGCCCATGGGTGGGGACCTCAGTCCCACTGTTTCCATTTGGGGCTCATGGGCTTCTGATTTCCAAGCACCCCTCCCTGTTCAAGATGTTTACCCCCACATGTGTCACATACCACCCCTGTATGCTGTCTTGTCTGTCTTGTCTGTCTTCCTACCCAACCTACCTCCCCAAATTTACCCACTATCCTTCCCCAACATCCCACTCTCACCTTAAAAAAAAGGGCAATCTGTTCCCAAAAAATAATTTCGACCCATACATAGCTGTCCATTTTGCACATGTGTCCACTGGACACATGCAATCTGGTCTAATTGGCATCACAACACTTTATTGTTGTCCTCACCCCTTTCCCAGGGGTTTGAATGTCCAAATATACCTCCAAATTCAGTATATATGCACAGCTGTTGCTGTAGAAGAAATGAACAGCTATGGACCTTCCCTACACCTGTCCTGCACATCCTGAGCTACTTTCCCTATTGTCTTTCCCTCTGCATGCCCCTTTTTTTCACCACTTTCCTATCACCCCTTTTTTCTTTTCTTTTAAAAAAAATTAGCATGGGGGTAAGCAGGAGTAAGCTCTTTTAAGTAGTAGTGAGTGGGATTAAGCTTGTTTGCGTGGCACTAAGCAATGCCTACACAGATTAAGCACTTTTAAGTGTAACTGTATGTAAGCATAGTAAACCGGAAGTTAGCATTGCTTATCGCCGTGCAAACCCGCTTACAACTGCTTAAAAGTGCCTTAATCATTCTGTATCCAACAACCCTTGTTCTGCCCAGCAACAAAATCATCAGCCTTGCCCAGTCTTGAACCCAGGACCCTGTACACCATAAACAGAGCAATGTACCAGTACTCCATCTGAGTTGTACTACTGAATGTTGTTTTTTTTTTTAATATATCATTTAGTACAGGTATAGAATTTTTTTTTAAATATATCATTTAGTACAGGTATAGAATACTATGGAACAAACACTGTTGAACCAGCATGTTTGTAATATATAAATATACAAATATAGATGTATATGGTTATCGATACATATGAAAAGTGTATGCATCAGATATATGTAGCTGTACATACGAAATTAGATATATAGAATATGTACATATGTGTAGATATCAAACAAGAAATATACTGATCTATCAATAGTTATTAATTAGAAAAAAAAAAATATATATATATATATATATATATATATATATATATATATATATATATGTGTTTGTGTCTTTCGGCTTTTTCCCGGTTAGGGGTCACCACAGAGGAACTCCGATCTACTAATGATTGGCAGTAGAGTTTTACGTGCTGGCTTGCCGGGCCTAACGCACAACCTTTAATGAAGGAATGCCCGTTCACACATGTCGCCACACAGAAGACGCTCTAACTAAGGATCGAATGGGCAACGTCTAACTGTGAGGCGACAACGCTACCGCAGCACCACCACCACAGTTTTATATATATATATATATATATATATATATATATATATATATATCTGGCTATACAAGGATAAATATAAACATAATATATATATAAATATATATCTAGGTACACACATATATATATATATATATATATATATATATATATATATATATATACCCTTTCCTTAAACTTGCTATTGGTTTTTCCGATATAAAAAGCAGGGCACCCTTGACAGTGTGCCAGGTAAATGACTCCCTTTGAGAGTCAATCAAACTTTTGGGTAGACTTATACTTGGTACAGGAAAGGGTATATGAGCACCTGCATAGTATACGAACTGCTAAGCAGGATGGTGCATTAGCCAAACATATTGAAGAATATCCTACTCATTCCTTCAAGTTCAGAGTCATTGACTGTGTGTCATTAGATATGAGGGGAGGTCCAGCAACATTATTGCTAGAAAAATTAGAACTAAAATGGCAGTTAAGACCTAGAACCTGCCAATATCTGGGTTTGAATTAAATCTATTCAACAATGTATATTCTAAAATTAAGGAGTCTTGCAGGTAACATTATAGGAGTTTTGGAAGTAAGAATAATAATAATTATATAAAAATGATATAAAATTGTAATTAATTTATATTTGATATATATAAAAAGAAAAAAGGGGGGTTATGAATTTTATGAATTCAAGTAGTATTTATTAATTTGTTAAAATATGAATTTCAATAGGGTTGGAGTTATTAAGTATTATAATTGTATTATGAATGAATGCATGGTACTCATGGAAATAAAATAGCGGAGAGTTGTATGTATGTTTTATATTATAATATTTCATAACTTTTCTTTAAGTAATTGTAGATGTTCAGCAAGGTATATTCATATATAAGGTTTTTATAAATGTACATATACATATAATTTTACCCTGTTTTTTAACATTCATATGGTTTGATATGTGTATCTTCATCTATTTGGTTCAGGTTGGATGAGCTAGTGTGACATTATGAATTAATTTTATGATCAGTGTTTACAGTAGTGAAAAATTATTTTATCTTATATTATATAAACGTATTTAAATGTTTTTAAAACACATAAGTGGTTTTTGATTGGTGTTTGGGATAATTGATTCAATTAATCAATAACTAGTTGTAGTTAATGTATTTAAAGGTCAATGGTGTGTGTTAGTGCTGTCTGAAGAAGTCTCGCTAATAGCGGGATGAAAAGAGCTTCATGTGAAATAAAGGTTTATTCTTGTTACAGTTTTGGCCACAATTGTAGTTTTGCAGTTTCGTATGGTGTTCAGTACTCTCTAGCTGTTTTGTGTTTTATCAGCTTGTATTTTTCCTGTTCGGAAGTATGAAATCTTCCTGTTGTGGCTTACCAGTACCCCAGGCATTTTAAGGTCATGCATGTGGCCATGCACTGAACTATTATAGTCAGCAAATTGCATGTATCTGCAAGATCACCTGTGGTGGGGTTCACTGCACGATATCACAGGGGCCTATTTGCATGAGATGTCATATATCAGTAGCAGGACATCTGGATAACGATTACTAAAATGTGTGGACAGCGTGCCAATAATAGGGACATGTTGTATACAGTACTGTGAGACAGTGCATATAAAAGGTGCACACACATGTCACAATGCCAGGTATGTGTGAGATATGACAATGTGAGCACAATACACAAGACCAAAGCCATGCAACCTGTCATTTGACCTATAATCTGTACAATGCAAATGTAAAAATTACAACTCTGTTAGGGGAACATGTATGTGGAGTGGAAACAGTCCAAGAAGCTAGATGCATATGTGTGGACAGGAGGAAGCTCATACTGGGGTATATCAGCATGTGATACAACCACAGCAGTTGATCAGATTGGGTACACAACTGCCATCAGTCATGGACTCCTGCAGTACCTGCATATAACTCTATATCAGCTCACATATCAGGATTATCCCAACACAGACCCACAGTTGCCTGCTACAGCAAAAGCCATGGTTCACATACAGCCTAACATGCTGCAAAGGGATTGAATGCTATGGACACATACACACAGCATTGCATATGCCATAAAACACAGTGGAGATAGTCATCAAAAGGTGTACAAGAGATGGTGCAACAGTGACAGTTTGAAGACGTGGACATCCCTACACATATGTTGGGAAAATCATCCCAGAAATGTCCAGGGAGGTTGCCAGGAGCCATATAGCAACAGTGAAGGGGTATCAGACTTCTCTGGCAAGTACTGGGTGTGTACTATATGTGATAATAATCTTCCATGGCCTCACATGTCTTGGATATAGGGTGTGTTTTGATGATGGCAGCTGTTCCTCACAACACACAACAGCCAGTTCTGGGTAACGTCTGGACAACAATACATCAACTTTTCAAAACGCATGTGAGGAAGTGTGTGAAGTTGTTATGAGACCAGGGTTGAACTCTTTGTGTACAATTAAGTCATGTTAGTTTGGCACAATAACAGCACTGCACAACAGCAGAACAGTACTACCCACACAGTGAAACAGGGTAATGGCAGTGCCCTGCCTTAGGTTTGCTGTCCACAAGCTTGAACTGGGGCTGTAGCCAATTTGGATTGTATTATGACCACTTCCAAACACCAGTCCCTTGTGGCTATGATGTGTCTGGTGTCTGCCACATAGCTGTGGATGGGGAGGAATCCCAACATTGCACACAATAATGGGCCACACCCTACATCCAAATGAACAAAAGGATGGATTCACAAGAACTCAATCAACTGTCTTATGTGGCTAAGCCAGAGACCACACCTAGACATGAAACACAGTCTGTGTGTTGACCTGACAGGTGTTGTTCACAGGGGATGACTTTGCAATTGGACAGATTTGGAGGTGTTTGTCAAGGGAGAGTTTGCAAACATTGCCATGTTGAGATGTGCTATGCTGAGAAACACCACCCCAAAAGGATGAATGCTGTACTGAGAGCAGCAGTTGTTTTACCAAAGTATTGGTTTATGGGTGTGCACCTTCTGCAAGCCAACTATTGTAATACTAACATGTACGATATGCCACCCCTACCTGATGTGTATGTTTCTCATTCAGAATGCACAGGTTACATGTCATACGAAATGGTGGAAATCTCATAGAAATATTAATCTGGTCTCATGTGATATGTCACAGAACCTTTGCATGTTAAGAGGGGTGTGTACACTTACTATATCCACTGTCAGTTTTTGAATTTGTTTGAGGAAATGCCCTTGATTTCACATACATGTATTGCAGGTTATGACAACTGGAAATCACAGTATGACATTAAAAGTAAGGTCACCAATCCACTGGTCAAACCAGTAATGTACCAGACCAACATAGGAGGTATGTGCATCAGACAGGGAGTATGACTCACATATCAAAATAGTTGTGAAAACTCTGTACAGTTTGTAGTTATGTTCCCTAGGTTTTGCCACAATGCTATACAGGTGAACAGCACTGATGTCTACATGGGTATAGTGTGTTCTAGGTGAAGGCTCAACACCTCCTAAAGACACTCACACATCCCAGTGGTGTAAAGTAATAGTAAAATTATGGTGAAAGGTATGCACTGCATGATGTTGAGGGTCTGTCTACAGTGTGACTGTTGTGGTCTGAGTGTGTGTCATGACTGTCACTCTCTACCTAATGTGAGGTCTGTGTAATGCCTGTGAGACACCTTGTGTGTGTGAGTGTGTATTTATGTGTGTGTTGTTTGTGTGTGAGTGTTTGTGTGTGTGTGTGTGTGTGTGTGTGTGTGTGTGTGTGTGTGTGTGTGTGTGTGTGTGTGTGTGTGTGTGTGTGTGTGTGTGTGTGTGCCTGAATGAGTGTGAGTGGGTGTGTGAGTGGGTGCAAGTGCGTATAAATATGTGTGAGAGAGTGTGTGAGTGAGAGAGTGTGTGAGTGAGAGTGTGTGTGTGTGTGTGTGTGTGTGTGTGTGTGTGTGTGTGTGTGTGTGTGTGTGTGTGTGAGAGTATATAATAGCAAACTGTATAATGATGTTAGTAATGTACATATCTTGTCTTTTTCTCACAGGTGGGCATGGTGGTCCCAGTCCCTCCCACTATGCAAGTGATGTTAGCTTGTTTGGCAACTTTGACCATGATGACAACCATAGTGGGGCACAGGTGGGGTTGTCATGGGCTACAGCTGTGTCACTGGTTGGCATTCCACCTTTGTCAACCCCATCCCTGCACACGGTCACAATGCCCACACATTCCCCATCACCAGTGGCCACAAGTGAAGGACAGCTGGGTGCAGGCACAGGACATGCAAGTGTGGAGACTATGGCAAGTGAGCAGCCAGCCACTAGCCATAGCCAGAATGCTGGCGAGGCCACACAGGCAGACAGGCAGGAGTGGTCGCAGGGAGGATTGATGTCTGTCCTGCTTATTTAGCAAATGCCAATGCAGCAGTTATCAGGCACAAGTTTCAGGCTGTAATGGATGAACAGGCACATAATGAACGGAACACCAGACAACTGCACAGGGTTGTGGCAGAACATCTCCCTGGTGCTCATGGCTGTCACCAGGACCTTGGTGCAGCCAGGCGGGAGGGCAATGAGATCATAGATAGACAGTTGGGTGAGGCTGGGGCACTCATCAGCCATGGAATATCTGTGCTTGAAAGTTTGGCAGGGGAGAGGCGGCAGCTGCATGGACATAGCTCAGCACCACAATCAGCTGGTGGTCCATGTGGCCATCCACCATCATGCTCCCATAGTGGCAGTGACACCGGCAGTACTGAGGGTGGTGTGCTGTTCATGCCACAATGTAGCAGGCCATGGGCACATGGTCCTGGCCAGTCCCAACAGGGTCGTGGTTCCAGCAGACATCAGTCACCATCGGGGGGAGTACTGCCTCGGGCCTTGGGCCTGGTGGTGCCAGTCAGACCCATGGCAGGTCCAGTTCCCATGTCTGTGTTCAGAGATGGTGAACTGTACACCCTGCCATGTATGGCCCACAGCTGTCCACAAAACATCAGTGTAGGGCAGCCACATGGTGTGACTGTGTGCATGCAGCACACACACATATCACAATCAGGAAAGAGGTCACCTCCACACACGTGCACCAAACATGCATAGGTCATATCATTCCCACACCCCAAACACACACCCATAATGTCAACTGAATGGCACAGCCTAGGCCTGTGGCATACCCGCACAACACCCTGTGCATATGATGAAACCTGTGCCAGATCCCTGCCATCCACACCATCAATGCAGGGACATGCAACTATGGGTCTGATGCACAGGGTGACCATACTAAATTGTAGCTATGTAATGTTGTGTAAGGTGCTGTCATCTGGCATGGATAAGGGGTGCACCTCAGAATGTGTGTACAGTTTTGGCCATTGTGAATTCTTGACATTAATAATGCTAAGTGAATGTGTTCTCATAGTCTGTATTCTGTTTGTGTCCTAGGTGTCTGTGTGTCACCAGGATGTGGGCCTGCAGGAAGTCCAAGAGTATGGCAGTGTGATAACACATCAATCATGTCATGGGCAAGGTACAGTTCTATCCACTCAGATTTCCAAGGTCTGTGCAACAGTGAATGCATATGCCTCACAGCTTATAGTGCGGTGTTTTGTATATAGGTATGTGGTGATTGACATATTCTGTTGTACAGTAGAGAATGGTCAGTGTAGTGGGTTGAACACACCTATATTTGGGGATAACCACACCCCCAGAGTATATTGCATCGACCAAACACACAGAGATTACTATACACACACACACACACACACACACACACACACACACACACACACACACACACACACACACACACACACACACACACACACACAAAATTGCCAGTACTGGGATCCATAGGTGCATAGAGTCATGTGTGTGGGTGGTGTGAATAGCCATTAAGGCTGTATAGCTGCTTTTATGTGCCTTAATCACTCTGTATCCAACAGCACTTGTTCTGCCCAGCAACAAAATAATCAGCCCTTGCAAGCCTTGAACCCAGGACCATGCACACCATAGCCACAGCAATTTATCTCTAAGCCATCAGAGCTGTAGAGATGGCTGATGTTTAGTCAAAGATATCATCCAGCACAGTCATTGAACAATAGGGAAAATTTATCGATATACATATATATGCATAGACACACACACACACACACACACACACACACACACACACACATATATATATATATATATATATATATATATATATATATATATATATATATATATATATATATATATATATATATATATATATATATATATATATATATATATATATATATATATCTATTACACACATATGTATATATAAAGAACAAAAGCGTGCTCAATTACTGGTCTGGTATCGTTGTTTTGTCATACAGCTATAGACGTTTGCCAAAATATATAGTGTAGTTTCCAGAAATTAGATTTTTATACCTTATTCTAAAGTGGACAATTATATTAATGATCATTTTTACAGGGTACTACAGATAAGAAACTTCTGGAATTCTTGACAGTGACTAGACCAAGGATACCAGTAGTTTTCGGAATTCCTAAAACACATAAAAATATAGAAAGACCACTCTTTAGACATATAGTTGCAGGAGCAGGCTCAAAACCTGAGCCATTGGCCAAAAACATAGACTATACTTTGAAGGAATATGTAACATCTTTAAAACACATTTTTAGGTATTCCAGGGACTTTTTAACTACAGTGACCCAAGACAAATTCAGTGTAGATTTGTGTATGACTACAATAGACGTTATTGATTTATTTCCTAAAATTCCTCATGAAACAGGTTTGGATTGGTTTCAGGATGTCCTGGTAGATGTTAAATACTTAAGCAATGATCAGAGGAATTTAATACTGGAATTTATGGAAACAATATTAAGGAATAACTATATTGTTTGTGGTAAATACAACAAACAAGAAAAAGGAGTTGGTATGGGGGCTGCATGTGCCCCCTTGTATGCTAATTTAGTTTTATATTATTGGGAGAAAAATTACATATTTGAAACTCCATGGTATGACAATACAATATTATACACTAGATTTTTAGATGAGATATGTCTGTTTTGGAAGGGTAGAGATTTAAAATTAGATCACTTTTTGGAATACATTGGTACCATGACCCTTTTTTGAAATTTACATCGAACACATCCAAAGAAAGTATTAATTACTTGGATGTGACTGTATATAAAGACTTTAAGGAAAATAAAACTTGTACTGTGATTTTACTTGGATCTACATTTTTATTGATTTAGAACTGTGGAAGTGTATTAAAGAGGAGGTTCATGACTCTGTAGTGGTGTTTTGTGTTCTTGATATATATTTTATATATATATCTCGTATATATACATGTATATATGTGTATATATATATATATATATATATATATATATATATATATATATATATATATATATGGATCTACCTGACTATATCGACACTTCACAACACCGACAACAACTTCACCGACACCAAATAATCGACAGTTCACAAACACGACACCTCATACACTCGACACATCATAACAACAAACAAAACAAATCTCCTGTCCAAAACCCACACACACAACACAAGCACACCAAAATCCTTACAAGCCAACACTAACCCTTACATACACAACTATCTACAACCCTAACCGAAACCCTAACCCTAAGGTCCGTCACTATCGCACAGTCACCTAACCAGCACCCTAACACTAACTCACTTAACCCACCCCTAACCCAAAAAATATCACTACTGCACCCTTACCTAACCCGCGCTCTAACCCTAACTCACTAATCCCACCCCTATCCCTACAGACTGCCAACATCGCACACTTACCTTACTCGCACCCTTACCTAACCCGCGCCCTAACCCTAACTCACTTATCCCACCCCTATCCCTACAGTCCGTCAACATTGCACACTTACCTTACTCGCACCCTAACAGCCGTCACTGCCGCATACTTACACATCCTTTCCCCATCTCAGTGTTCTCAGCGTCGGTGTTTTCCTCCGTCGGTCTTCTGACTTGTCGATCTTCTAAGTCATTGTCGGTGTTATGATGTGTCGATTTAGTCAGGTAGATCCATATATATATATATATATATATATGTACACACATATATATATATATATATATATATATATATATATATATATATATATATATATATATATATATATATATATGTATGTATATATACCCTGGTGTCCCATACAGTATACTCACACCCCTTGTAACTGTAATGACAGCACATACATGCATGTTATGTGCAGGACATTAAATACGCTCATTAAAGATGTCATTACCCTGCTATTTTATCAGATTGGAATGTGACCACTGGTTACCAGGGCTAAGCTATATTTAGCAGGTGTGAGCATTGCTGAAATGCAAGTGCTAAGCAGATTTTTTGCACTGGTAAGCGAAGTCTGCACACTGTAAGTGCCTAGTTGTTTACCCATACGTTAACACCACTTACTGTCAGGCAAATCCATGCAAACACGCTCCAAGCTGCTCAAAACTGCCTTAACTACCCTGTCTCCATCAGTCCTTGTTCTGCCTAGCAACAAAATAAACAGCCCTTGCAGGTCTTGAAACCAGGACCCTGCCCACCATAGTCTATGCATTTAACCAGTAAGCCACCTCAGTTGTGTTGTTTCAGGATGTTTTCTCAAAGATAACCTTCATTACAGCCTGTTTACAATAGGGAAGAGACAAGTGTTCAATTAGGAAGGATTTGTATCTATAAATATACATATTTAAATAGAAACATACATAGAGAGAGAGTGAGATATGTAGGAAGATCCATATATGTGTACAGCAATATATAAAATATTACCAATAAATACTGAAGTGTATATATATATATATATATATATATATATATATATATATATATATATTTATATATATATAGATATATACATATACAACCATATATATATATTTGCCAAGGACAACATCTGTCTGGGGAATAGCCCATTCATAACAGGCTAACCTGTGGCCATTATGTGGATGGCCCTACAGCTGAGAGCTATGCAGAGACAGAACATTGTCAGACTGAAAGCCATGCAAAAGTAGCATGTGCAGACAAACCCTGTTAAACTAGCAGTATTCCAAACATATAACAGCAATACTCACATTCTGCTTCTATGTCTTGAACCTTCCCTACTATTTAGTTAAATTGTCTCCAAAGGTCTTGTTGTAAGAGGTAGTAGCTCACACAACTCCAGGATGTCTTCCTCACAAGTAAGGGAAAGGGCCAACTCCCACATGGAGTACTCATTTATAGGAATGTGTTGTCATGACATTGGCTATTGGAAGAACTACACAGCTACTCTGCATGCAGTTAGCAAGTAGGGAACCCCAATAGATGCACAGGCCACCACCAGGTCATGAGCATCACCTGCAAAAGCCATGCTGCCACTTATTCAAACCAGCTCTATCCCTGTAGTGCAGAGAGAGAGAGAGAGAGAGAGAGAGAGAGAGAGAGAGAAGTAACAAATGAAACATAAAGTAGAAAAGAGAACAAAGAAAAAAAGGTAAGTGGAACATGTAAGCAAGCAATTGAATGTAGTACTTGGTCTGTAGTAATGGGAAATATGATTTGGAGGAATATATGTCCCAACAAGACATGCTTTTCTAATGTCCTGCTTAACATCTGCTATTGCCATAGCATCTGGCCTTCTCTGCAGTGGGAGATATCATAGACATACCTGTCAACTGTACAGATCTTCACAGAATGTCCACATTTTACCATCATGTATTTTTGTCTGTTCCTCCTGAGATCTGTACTTTTCTAGCAAATAGCTGAGGATTGAAGTCATCAGGTAATGGCAACCACTTGAGTGTAAGACACCGCATCCCTAAGAATATTCACCTTAATGCTAAATGTATCATTCTATGAACTTCCTATGTTTGTAACAGGTATATTTAAGGTCTGTCCCTATTTATCCCCCCATCATTTTAGGCATTGTGCAGATGTGATGCTCTGAGGGCTTGTGAGGTGGGATCACAGCTCAGGAGCCTGACTCACCTAAGAAAGGACAGCTCATATATGCCAACCGCAGGGGTGTCCTGTCAAACAGTTGTGACTGTGCCACTGCTAGGCCAGTTAATGGGATGTTTTCCATATCCATGTTATCTGTGATTATGAGTATGAAACATTTTTGCCTTGTAAAGCTAGGACACCTATAGAGGGCATGTGCATAGTAGAGTACTGTTGCAGACTTTGTTGAACTGCATGTGATATATTGAATTAATAACATTCAACTGTACAGTGTTCTGCTGGACAATAAGCACATTTGTGACTGATATCTGTAGTCACATACACATATACCTGTGTTATGTCAGCCAAACCATTGGCAGGTCTGTGAGCAATGGCATTGTAACATAATAGCCTACTTATGACTATTGGACATCTTCCATGTTATCACAGTGATGTCAAACCCTACTGTGCAATCAACGTACTAATGTATGGTGGAGCCATATTAATACAGTATCAATACTGATATGCCCTTTGGCACCCATTAATGTGTGCCATTGTCCAGACATACTGCTGTAACAGGTTGAGAAGTATGATTGAGTGGCAAGACTGTAACTACAGTATGCCATACTAACTTACAACAGAAATGTATACCAGGTATCTCCTGAGCACATGTATATATGCTGATGTTCAGCTGGAAGGCACAAAACAAAACACATGGGTTTCAAGCATTCAGGTACATAGGTTGTGCATGTTGCACAAGTGTGTAATATCAGTGTCAGTGCATACAACAGACAGAAATTTGTACAGCTACTGGTTGTTGCAGTGCCCTGACACTGATATGGGTACTGGAGTAGGCATGATATTTAGCTATTAATCAGAGAAGTGTCCACCTGTGTTATGCCCCTCTGTCCATGCCTACCACTACCAGCTATAACCACACCTATATACAGTGGATATCACAAGTGTACACACCCCTGTTATCCTGCCAGGTGTGTGTGCTGTATGACAATCAGAGCACAGAAGATCATTTCATAATGTTTCTTATCTTTATGTGACCCCCAACCTGTACAATTCCGTTGAAATACAATCAAAGCTTTTTCTAGGAAGGTGACCAACTATTACCAGGTGAAGATGTGCCATGATGTTAGAGTTCATACCAGTACAGATGAATGCTGTAACCATCTCAAGAGGTGCATACACAACATATCACTTTAAGGGTGTGCACATCCATTCAACTGGCTTATTGTACTGAGTATTATTTCCATATGTTTTCACAGACCAGATTGTTATGTTTTCAATTGAATTGTACAGGCTATAGGTCACACTACAGGTGGGAATTGTTGTGAAATGAGTTATTGTGGTGTCATGTTCCAATTGCACAAATACTACACAAATACTAGGCAGTGTATCAGGGGTGTGTACCCTTTATATCCACTGTAGCTATATGGACACAGCAATACCTGACGTGTATATCCAGCCTCCACCAAGGTAGAGTAATCCCTTTTGGTGAACAACAGCAATACACAAACCACATAATAGGTTGCTACATTTGCTGTACAGGGACACATAGGTGCAGGCAACAACTTTGAAGCAAGTCCATGTATATCTGAGCAAGCAGGTAAGTTCACAGGTGACGTCCTGTAAGGCTGACTATGACTATGTATCGGACATATCCACACCACCCAGGACAATTGCAACCATGTCTCCAAATATGTTGTCTCAGATGAAACAACACAATTCACCCTCTACTGGGGGAAAAGAACACCTCATACACACATGCCGTGGATATAGGCAACCTGCATCACACAGGTTAGGTGGGAACATTGCCACCCTGTCCACCCCAGTCATACATGGAGATATGCACATCAACCACACTCCTTCCCTCAACAATGGTGACCATGTACATATTGCCTACTGATGGCAACAACAGCATATCTCCATGGGGCATAATAACATCAGTATCTGCCTCCTACATGAACTCAGGCATGTGCTCAGAGCTCCATCACACACCATAGTCAAACACAGACCTACCACCGTACACACGTCATCCACATGGAAGATGACCACTGTCAACCCTCTACACAGAAATGAATGGAGGATAGAGGATTATGCAATCAAGTTCCCAACATTGGGGGAAATAAGATAGCTCAGGGACAGGTGTGTAATGCAACCTGCTACAGCCATGATAGCTTGGAGAGTTCTGGTGTAGTCTCGATTTTTTGCAAGTAATATCCACTATTAAAGTGCATTTTGACAACCGTATGAGGTCCTGTGACCTTTTCCTGTTTATGTCTTCCAGGTAACATGCAGAGTGCTCACCTACCAGCATTCTCTGTTGGGGAAACAGACATCATCACCCAGTATGTGATTGGACATTATGCCCTGTCATGTGGACGGAGAGCAGAAGATGTGTGGGAGAGGACTGCCCTGTGGAACAGTGTGGTCCACAGGGTAAATGATGCCAGCCTACACAGCAGAACTTATATGCATGTGCAGCATCCGGCCAACAACCTCAAATGCCATGCCTATCAACAGGCTACTGCTGTAGCGAGGGACCAGCTAGCCACAGGTGGGGGCCCAGCCATCCAGCCCCCTGACACCCACTGAGGAGATCCTCACCACAATTGGGCCACACACCAGACCCACAAGCCATGATGCTGAGGGAAGCATTGTGGAGGTGGGTTGCACATGCCCACACACACACACACACACACACACACACACACACACACACACACACACACACACACACACACACACACACTAAATGAGGACCATGCCTATAAGGGCCCAGTGGGGATTAGTACACTAATGTATCAGACATACATGTATCTGTATTGTATCTACATGCATTTGTCAGGTCCGATTGCAGTTGTGGATGGGGATTTCTAATGCACAGAGGTGCACATCTATGATGAGGACAGTACATTGTGTATTATTGTGGTTAGTACTGTAAATGTGCAGACATGCTGCCTCCATCATATACCAAGGCCACATGTGCATCTGCTGTCAATAACTCCCTCTCACAACTGCCTAGGACCCTCTGGTCTGCATATGGGACAGAAGCCTGAAGCTGGGGAGTATTACATTGTTTTGTTGTTTCCTGGCAATACCACAGGCATGTAAAGCACATGCAATTTACCATGCACATAACCATCAGTAATAGCTATATTGCTTTATGTAATAGCTATATTGCTTGTTGTACATGTTCACTTGTGCTGGGGTTAACTGTATTGCATCACAGTGGTCACCACTGGGGCCTATCTGATGTGAATTCAAGATTCCTGTAGCATACCTGACAACTTGTTAGTGCCAAGACATCTGGACAGAGGCCAGCAAATTGTGCTGGACAAACGGCCTAAGATAAGGTCATGAGTGACAAATTGCTGGTATACAGTGGATATAAATTGTGTACACACCCCTCTTATGATGCAAGGTGTTCCTGTTACATACTAATTAGGACCACAGTATAACAGTCCACACCTCTTCCAGCCTTTAATGTGACCCACAACAGGTACAGTTCTCTTGTAAAACCAAGCATCTGTACTCATGTATTGCACCTACAATGCAGGCCACTTGTGAGGGCGGCAGACATCCTATCAGCATGATGTTTCTGTCAGGTATGATACCTCATGTTGCCATATGTGTCATTACACTCACTGTGCCCTGTTTGGCTATAATATCACATATATGGGCATTGTTAAGGCACACAGACCCCCTTCTGACCATGTATAGGTTTCAAACATATGGATATTCCAGACACATCTGTACAGAGGACTGTACAATGGTTTAACCTGCTGCATGTGAGACAGATGCTGTCACCACAGTATATAAAGTAATGGCAGTGGGAGGTGGTCACCAGCCGTGTATGGTATAGACATCAAAATGGTATAAGCCACACATGATATGATCCTCACACACACACAGACACACACAAACACACACACACACACGCACACACACACACACACACACACACACACACACACACACACACACACACACACACACACACACACACACACACACACACACACACATACACACACAAACAGTTGCTAGCATTAGGATTAGAACTCATGCCTATCTAGGTATTCCTACTATAGTGCTATACAGTTATGAGACGCACCACAGAGCTTATACATTTCCACCTCTTCCAAAGGTACTTCTAAGGTGGATGACATCAACATGTCTACTAAATTGGAGTGACGGGAAGTGTAAAGGGTAGTACACAGCTCAAAAATGGTATGAGCCAGATAGTACATGATTCACATGCACAAATACTTGCCAGTACTGGGATTAAAACTCCTGCCTATCTAGATATTCATACTATAGTGCTATGCAGTTATAAGATGTGCCACAGAGCTTATACATATTCAACTCTACCTGAGGTGGATGACATCAGCAGGTCTACTAAATTGGAGTGAAGGGAAGTACACAGGTCAAAAATGGTATGAGCCAGACAGTACATGATTCACACACACATACACACTTGCCAGTATTGGGATTAGAACTCCTGCCTATCTAGGCATCCCTACTATAGTACTACACAGTTGTCAGATGTGCCACAGAGCGTATACATTTCCACCTCTTCCAAAGGTACTTCTAAGGTGGATGACATCAACAGGTCTACTAAATTGGAGTGAAAGGAAGTGTAAAGGGTAGTACACAGGTCAAAAATGGTATGAACCAGATAGTACATGATACACACACACACACACACACACACACACACACACACACACACACACACACACACACACACACACACACACACACACACAAACTCCTGCCAGTATTGGGATGAGAACTCCTGTCTATCTAGGTATGTCTACTATAGCATTATACAGTTACCGCATGGGCTACAGAGCTTACTGAACTTTCACCTGGCCAAAGCTGCTGATAACTGCACAGCTGTGGTAAAGTATTATAGGTGGCAGACAGTCTGCCTTCTGTTTCACCCATACATCATGCTAGTTCTTTCTGTCTTGCACTTCAACTAGTGTTATCGCTTGGCACTTCACCAGATTATTGTATCATGAAGTGTGGCACACCTGTGAGCCATCAGCAGTACTCGTTCATCACAGATGTCACCCCAGTACTTACTGGTTATGTCCTCCCCTCCTGGCATGTTTGAAGGGAGGTTATCTGTGCTTTCACCCTTGACTTGGTGCGCATGTCCATTCTGGGGCACTGTTGCAACTGCCGCATGTACCTGGGGAATGTAGGCAATTGCAGTGGCCCAACACCTCTGGGATTCATCATTTCTATTGCCCTAGACCAGCTCATACTGACCCCTGGTAGAGGATGCAACAACCTTGACCTGTGTTGACCACTTAAATATGGGACCATTGCTCATCCCCAGATGTCAATCCCTGCATGGTGAGATTCACACAGACTGTAATCAACATGGAATGCCACATGTCAGCCACACCCCCACAAAAATACCCACCTGGCAAAAACTCTCCAAAGCTGACTTTGCAGCCATGAAAACAGAAGTAGATGCCTTCACTGCACCCATGGCAATGGGATGTAGCTGCATGACTGTGGACTCATACACATAGGCACTATACAAACAGGTACATGAATGCATGGTACTAGCCAGAGCCAACAGAACCCAGACACTGTCCCCCAAACACTGGGAGACAATGTGATGGTCCCCTGCCATTACTAAAGTGTACATCAGAAGAAGGACACTGTTGGAGGGAAACGTGGTGTCCCATGACTGTTGAACTCCCTTATCAGCCTCCAACACAACTTTGGATCCCTCATGGAGTCCCTGACAGGCATCTATGGCAGCAGAGATGCAGCAGACACTGACAACAGTCACAACAGCCTTGATAGTTACATCAACAACCTCCATAGCATTAAACACAAGTGCTGTGAGCTACTGCACAAAGCTAATACCTATCCTGAGAGAACAGATATTGGCCACAGTCTTGGCAACACATTCAGTGCCAACTTTACCCCTCTCTCCCTGACAAGTGAAGTGCTGAGTGAATGTGTTCTCACATACTGTATCCCATTTCCGTGCTAGGCATCTGTGTGTCACCAGGGTGTGGTCCTGCAGCAAGACCACAGGGTATGGCAGTGTGGTGACACATCAACCATGTCATAGGCAGGGTACAGAATGTGCATGGTAATTTCCAGTCTGTAACACAGTGATTGCATATGCCTCGCAGATTATAGGGCTGATGCTTGCACATAGCTACACGTTGATGTACAACATCTGCTGTAGAATGGAGAATGGTACATATTCTGGTTTGGACACACCTCTGATTGCTAATAACCACAGCCACAGGGGATATTCATCAACCAAACACACTGGGATTACTATTCACACACAAACACAGGCACACACACACACACACACACACACACACACACACACACACACACACACACACACACACACACACACACACACACACACACACACACACACACACACACACACACACACACACACACACACACACACACACACACACACACACACACACACACACACACACACACACTTGCCAGTACTGAGATCCATATGTTCATTGATTCATAGGTGTTTAGTATGTGAATGGGCCTGAAGGCTCTACAAGGTTAGCCCAAGGGAATACCTTGGCATCAGGCCACATGACAATAGTCCCCAGTGTGCTCAGGAGTATAGTCACTGGAGTGGTCCCCAGGGGTGGGTATTATATTCCCCATCCACTCATCCAGGTTTCTATTGTGGGTGGCCAGTGAAGTGCACTGCTTCCCATGTATGTGATTTATATTCAATAACATGGACATTATCTGGGTTGTGCACATGTCCCACATGCATGCTCTTTGACATGTAGAAATGTGCTTGTGGTCTCTGGGACATTATATGTGGACAGATTGGTATCTTCTGATGTAGCATTCCTGACCTCATTTGGTGAGACCTGGCTATGTAACTGAGGTAGTGATTGCACCTACATTGACAGTATGATACAGGTATTCAGTGGAGATATTGGCATCTGTCCATACAGAGCATGTGTATAAGGCATGGTATTCCCTTTGTGCGGTACATTTGCAGACTCTACAGTTGTTGCAGCCATCCAGTGGGGAACATGGCAAAATGCCACTGTATACATTGATTGGGCTACTGAGGGGATGGAACAGGGTGCCATGTTCTTTTACTTGCTGGATAATACACACTCAGTCAGAAGATGTAACACATCAAAATACTTTCTGATGTCAGTAGCACTGCTCTGTTCAACAGGCATGTAGTTCACTGCAATCACACCATGGGTACTATCTGTGAGGCAATATGCAGGGGAACTACATATATAGTGGTTGTTGCCTAGCCAAGTATGTTTGTGTATGATACATGGGTGGAGAGTGGTCCCTGAGTAGTAGAAGGGTTGCCTCTATTGTTCACTAATCCATACTGTCACATTTAGGGCTGTGGATGGTCTACACCAATCTCTACAGTGTTTGACAACTGTTGGCCTTGTAATGTGGACATTGTGACATATACTAGGTCCTCAACATAGTAATTTAGCAAAACCTGCACCCCAATGGATCCTGTTATTACACAGTCACACTGTCCCCCACACAGGATACTGATGACAGACACACACACACACACACACACACACACACACACACACACACACACACACACACACACACACACACACACACACACACACACACACTTGCCACTACTGAGTTTCAAACTCTACCTAGCTATGTATTGCTACTACAGTGTACATTTATCATGCATTTCACAGAGCTTATAGGATGGATGTTGTCCCAAGGTACTTCTAAGGTGAGGAACATCACTAGTCCTTGTAAATACTGGCAGTGGGTGATGTAGTGGGTGAGAGATTTCAAAAAATATTTTACCAAATACACACATTCACATTTTCCAGGGGTGAGGTTCAGACCTCTATCTATCTTTTCAGACCATTATGTTATGCATTTACCACATGCACCACTGACCTTACATGGTTTAGGGTTGCCAACAGGTAGTTTTAAGGTGTTTGATATCTGCAGGACTGCTAAAGTCAGACACTGAGATGTGTACTGGATGTAAATGGGGCTGAAATCTTTGAGGTACGGACATACATATGTACACACACAAACATTTGTCAGGGATGAGATTCAAACCCAAACCTATGTAGTTATTGCTACTACATTGTTCTGCATTTATCACACGTGCCATGGAGCTTCCATGTTGGAGAGCTGTGCAAAGGTATCTTTGAAGGTGAGTGACATCAGCATCAGTGCTAAAGTAGGGGTAAGGGAAGTCTCTACAAGGATAGACACACTCTCTCACACACAAACACTCACATTTACACACTTGCCAGGATCAGGATTGGAACACCTACCTAACTAGCTTGCTACACTATAGTGTTATGCAGCTATCGCAAGTGCCACATGCTTATATGTTGGAGAGCTGTCCAAAGGTATCTTTGAAGGTGAGTGACATCAGCAGCAGTGCTAAAGGAGAGGTAAGGGAAGTGTTGTAAGTGTGAATGACCACAAAATCAGGTATCTACAAGGACACGCACACACTCTCTCACACAAACACTCACATTTACACAGTTGCCAGAATCAAGATTGGAACTCCTACCTAACTAGTTTGCTACACTACAGTATTACACAGTTATCGCAAGCGCCACAGAGCTTATATGCTGGGGAGCTGTCCAAAGGTATCTCTGAAGGTGAGTGACATCAGCAGCAGTGTTGGAGAAGTACAGGAGATTTAGCAAGTGTGAATGGCCTCAACCACATTCATCTAGAAATACACACACACACACACACACACACACACACAACTTTACATTTGACAGGACTAAGATTACAACTGCTACATGGATACCTATTTGTACTGTAGTGTTACACAGTTATCACAAGCACTACTGAGACTATAGGGCTGAGGGCTATCCAAAGGTATTTCTACAGTGAATGACATCACACATCATGTGATATAGGCCAATGGGATGTGTAGTTACACAGTTATCACAAGCACCACTGAGACTATAGGGCTGAGGGCTATCCAAAGGCATTTGTACAGTAAATGACATTGCACATCATGTGATATAGGCCAATGGGATGTGTAGTGGGTGGGACAGGCCTCATAATGGGATTTTCTCTGTCACCGTCTGTCTTTTTCTTCCCCACGTCTCTGTGTGTGTATGTTTGACATATTATATTATGTTGGCCTTAGAAATGTGTATGTATTCCTATCTAATATGTGTTTGTGTGTGAAATATCAATGGTGTACAATTTGGTGTGTGTGTACAGACAGCTGAGAATAACCGATATCTGTAGTCCATTGTGTTGTGAGACATGGGCTTCATTTCTCTAAGTGTAGGAGCATGCCCAGTATGACCTTCTATATTGAACGTGTGCATCCATTCCAGGCAGGGTTGGACTCCATTTCAGGGTTTTGTGTGCTACAGCTATACCTAGCAAACTGTTTCTGCAGGATACCTGTAGATAGGTTGCCAATATGGAGACACAATGGGCTTAACATACAGGCGATACTGTAACTATTGCTGTCTGTGCTGCTTGTGTGACATGTTTGGTTGTAGCATAGATATTCTGACATATGTACTGTTTTATACTGTGATGTGTCATGTCATCAACTACTGACAGTTATCATTCTTTGCTCACAGTTATTTACCAGGAAATACAAGATGAATGAAGCTGAGACCAATATTCTGAGGCATATGGACTACACATTCTGGCACACACCTGCCACTGTGGAGGAGTATCTACAGACAGTAGACTGCTTGTTCTGTGTAAATGGTGCAGCACCTTGTTAGTATGCTGGCTGGTGTTCCCCTCCTTGTGCATTTCTCAACTTCAAGGAATGGCCATATCCTCCTGGGGCAATACCTCTCAGCTGTACAGATATACCCAGGTTATCCAGAGGCAGGACCCATATATCTGGTCAGTTTACCTTCACATTGTGGTTTACAAGTGGTTTTGTGGCTTTTCATTCATGGATTTGCAGTCGGGACTAGTATGGGCAGACATTAGAGTTTCAGACTTTACACACTCCATGACATCCATGCTTCTACACCCCCCCTGTTAGTCTCTCCTCCACCTAGCATTATGTAAGCAATATCTCAGAGGTATTCCTATAGTTGGGCCTTTATCCTAGTAGTATTTATGGCCTGATCCACAGTCCTTGCAGTAGGACATGAGGAGGCATGCTACTGGCATTTGTCATCATGGCCTTGCATTTGTTTTCTCTTTACTGTTAGGTTGCTAATTGGGACCCCCTGACATTCCATATATTGGCACTATGCGTGAGGCATGGGCCTTTACCAGAGAACTGTAGGCCATTTGAGAGTGCTGCAGGCCATCTGTTACTGCATTTCTACATGGGATTGTTGGGGGGGTGCACACCTGCAGACTTTAACATTTGAAATGACTGTACTGGTATTTCGGGTACTCTGTTTGCTTCCATTTCATATTGTATTGTGACCTATTATGCAGACAGGAGGCATATCAGTAGAGTACACATGTTAGAGATCTGAATAGCATATATTTCAGTTTCAGACTTCTTACCCTGCAGAACTGGAATGCAACTGCCAGACCTGTTGTAGTATGTCTGTGTAGGTCTGGTGCAGGGCTGTTCACCATTGCCATCATTTGGGGGACTTAGCTCAGCCTTTCTTCATGGTCATCTACACCTGTCCTGCTGGGTGAGGTTGGTGGTGGATATGTGACACTCATTGACATCCATGTGTGTGACCTATTGACACCCACAGCTCTTAGGGCCATCTCACAAGGGATAATTGGCTAGGCTTATAAATGACTCACAAGGGCAGTTAGCCTAGTTCTAATCTGTGAACCTATGAACATGTACTGCAGTGGGGGATGTCACCTTTTGTAGTGCTGCCTAGTATGTTGACACCAGTATTTGTTATGAATTTCCTGCTGTCCTATAACTGTCTGCTGCTATCCCATTCAGCCACCCAAATTCCCTTGCATGCTTGCATTCATATCATACCTACAAGTATAAGAACATACTACACTATTCAGTAACTGATAGGAAGAGTGACTTACCTTGTTGCTGGACAAGTATTGAGAACAGTGCTGGAGGGCTGATTAAGTTGGATGCACATAGTACACTCCATGTACATGATAAAGCTCAGGTTGTGTCATGTTTGGCATCCCTTTTACTGTCTGTGCATGTCGGAGAGAGGTATCAGTCTTTGGGTCCCTACAGTGGTAGTGTGTGTGCTATGCGTTGCCTCTTTGCCAAGGCCTGGGCATACTGTGCATGCTTACTTCTGCCTACAGGGGCAAGCTCAGGATGTTCCTCCTCTGAGTCCCTCTGTGTCTGTGCTGGCCTTGGCAATGGTGGGGGGCTGTGTGGCCCTGCCCCGTGCTGTTCCTGCTGCAGCTGTTTCCTCAGGATCATATTGTGTAGCATGGCACATACTATGAACATTTGTGTACATGTAGCTGGTGAGTACTGCAAGGCTCCACCAGATATGTCAAGGCAGCTGAACCGTGACTTCAGCATCCCAAACATATGCTCTACAATGATCCTGGTTTATGCGTGTGCTTCATTATGATGTTCTTGTTCGGGTGTGTGTGTGTGTGCATTTCTGATGGGTGTCATCAGCTACGGCTCCAGTGCATAGCCAGCATACCTCACTAGATGGCCATATGGGATATTTCCCCTGGCAAACACCTGATACAGCTGTGAGCAATGCCAGATGTGGGCATTGTGATAGCTTCCAGGGCTGCCAGCATACACATTCATGATAATGCCCAGGGCATCACACACCACCCGGCAGTTGATGGAGGGGAAGCCCTTGCAGTTTATGTAGACTCTGCCTCACTCACCGGGTGGTGCTTTGATGGGGATGTGCGTGCAGTCTATAGCACCAACTACTTTAGGGTATTTTGCTATATGGTGGAAGAGATGCATACGTGTGGTCAGCACCTCACAGGCAGTTGGGAAATATATGTGCTCATTGGTATGTTGTGTCATGGCATCCAGGAACTGGTGGAGTACCCTGGATGCTGATGCCTGTGAGACCCCCATGATATCCCTAATTGGTCTTTGGAAGGTACATGTGGCTAGTATTCTTAAGCCTAGACATACATTGGTATCCTCTGGGATGGATTCCCCTCTATTAGTTCTTTGTGTAAGGCGTGGCTGGCACAACTCAACGATTTGCTGTAGAATGTCCCTGTCCACCCTATGGCACTCTACTATCTCTAGCTCATATAGGCCTTGGTAAGTTAATCTGGGTCTGTACACTCTTCTCATCCTCCTCACTGTGGGTCGATTGTCAGCATTCTCCTCACCACC
The DNA here is from genome assembly GCF_019279795.1 of Protopterus annectens. Taxonomy (NCBI): domain Eukaryota; kingdom Metazoa; phylum Chordata; order Ceratodontiformes; family Protopteridae; genus Protopterus; species Protopterus annectens. Next base: position 628,924,395 of record NC_056732.1, on the reverse strand, counting down.
GTCAGTCTCTAGAACATATTGATGGAGTAAAGCAGCAGCAGCCTCTAACATATTTAGTTATTTTTGCCAGTTAAAAATCCATCTGTGTACACTGGTGGTGTAGAGTTTGTCGGGAAAAAACAGTCTGTAGGGTGTTTACATAGTTTATGTTAGTGCGCTGGGCTGCTGCATGTGTAATTGGCTGATTCTGATACATTCCACCTGCCAACTATGTTAGTTCTCCTTGATTGCCTTCCTACTGTTGTTTCCCCTTCCCACTTCCTCCCTATTTAAGCCCTGAGGCACGCCGTGCATACCCAGTGCTCAAATGTAAACAGTTCTGCTGTTTCCTGTGTTTTTTTTTTTTATGCCTGCTGCACGTCGCGCACACCTGTTAAGCTAATGTAAGAACTTTTAAGCAGAAATGGTTCTCACTGGATGAGAACATGCTCTGCATTACATGGAATAAGACAATACAGCCTCAGGCACACCCCTGTCCTTAGCTGTGCTTAGCTAAGGGAAAATACAGGCCACAAAGCACCAATGAGCTTACAGCAAGCATGACACACCCCCTTATGAAGTCATTCAGCTCTTGTACTTGCACTGTTGTATTGCTGCACCTACACGGTTAGTTACAAGCTAACACTTTGAGGAAATCTGTGATTCAGTATAACTTACACACATTTGCATACCCCAGTGTGTAAGTCCTTAGTTATTGCATTTAGACAGACCCTTTCCCCTTGACAACCAGTGATCCCTCGTATTGTTTACATTCTGCATGCTATTGACTATAATGGCAAAATGCAGAATTATCTTAAAATTGATTTTTCTCATTTTTTAAATTTTTTTTATTTTCGGCACGATCCCATTTGCACGCCACTGACCTAAGCTTAAACGGCCGTGATCTGGGTTTGAATTAAATCTATTCAACAATGTATATTCTAAAATTAAGGAGTCTTGCAGGTAACATTATAGGAGTTTTGGAAGTAAGAATAATAATAATAATTATATAAAAATTATATAAAATGTTAATTAATTTATATTTGATATATATAAAAAGAAAAAAGGGGGGTTATGAATTTTATTAATTTTATGAATTCAAGTAGTATTTATTAATTTGTTCAAATATGAATTTCAATAGGGTTGGAATTATTAAGTATTATAATTGTATTATGAATGAATGCATGGTACTCATGGAAATAAAATAGCGGAGAGTTGTATGTATGTTTTATATTATAATATTTCATAACTTTTCTTTAAGTAATTGTAGATGTTCAGCAAGGTATATTCATATATAAGGTTTTTATAAATGTACATATACATATAATTTTACCCTGTTTTTTAACATTCATATGGTTTGATATGTGTATCTTCATCTATTTGGATGAGGTTGGATGAGCTGGTGTGACATCATGAATTAATTTTATGATCAGTGTTTACAGTAGTGAAAAATTATTTTATCTTATATTATATAAATGTATTTAAATGTTTTTAAAACACATAAGTGGTTTTTGATTGGTGGTTGGGGTAATTGATTAATTGATTCAATTAATCAATAACTAGTTGTAGTTAATGTATTTAAAGGTTAATGGTATGTGTTAGTGTTGTCTGAGGAAGTGTCTCTAATAGCTGGACGAAAAGAGCTTCGTGTGAAATAAAGGTTTATTCTTGTTACAGTTTTGGCCACAATTGTAGTTTTGCAATTTCGTATGGTGTTCAGTACTCTCTAGCTGTTTTGTGTTTTATCAGCTTGTATTTTTCCTGTTCGGAAGTATGAAATCTTCCTGTTGTGGCTTACCAGTACCCCAGGCATTTTAAGGTCATGCATGAAAGGCTCATCCAGACTCTGCTACACTTTGCTGTGAAGGAAAGGTTAGTTTGCTGTTATTTTTTTTTTTGTTGTGCCTTTCTATATTTTGAATACTGTAGTTTGTTTTCTTTACCTTGTTGCTTGCATTCTGTGTTTTTAACAGCATAAAAACAAAAAAGACTAACAATCTCTCTGTTCTGAATCAGGCAAATTTTTCCCTCCCTCCTCCCCACCCAGTTATGCTTGTTAAATCTTTGTCTTGTCTTTTTATGTTAATCTGACCATATATCTCATTTCTCTTCACTGGCTTATGTGAGTAATCACAAAACCATCACTTTTGAAATCCACCCCCCAATTATTTTTTATTTTATTTCATCATACAGTACATCCATGTAACAAACACAAAAGTAACCACCCCTTTCAGTCCATCTCCATCTTTTCAAAATAAAAATCTCTCCTAAAAAAAACTTAACTTTAAACAGGTAAAAGGTAAAACTCCAAGTACCCTCACTTCTCTTCTAACTTCTCTAGTACACACTGCAGATCTTACCTTTTCAATCCTATCTTCAAGCACTTTGTTACTCTCTAAAACTCTAATACCTACCTACTCCATCTCTACTTTCTCCTTCTCTAGACTTTTTCTCTTGTTTGCTCTTACAGCACTTGCTGTACTACACTCTGATATACCTTGATAACAGCCCAAGCCCCCACCCAAAAACCCCATCCCCCCCCCCCACCTCGGTCACTCTTTTTGAAAAGTTTTTCTAGTTTTTTGTCTAGTCCTTCTGATTGCTCCTGTCATCCAGTTGCTAGGTGAATCTCCTGGGCAATGTACAATTTGCCTAATTGCCTCATGTATGTTACAGTGCTCTCCTCCTCCACAAATACATCAAGAGATACAGCTAGATGCAACTATCTGGAGAAAAACTAGCTCTGAGCTCAACATAGGACCTCAGCCCTCAACCAGGGAGGAGAACACACACCACACAGGATAGACCCACCACACACACCATAGACCCAGTCCTACATAGTACCACATAAACACCAAATCATACACACAAACACACAATAAAAACAATAAATCAAAAACCGACAGCAGCAAAGCAGACACCACCAAAACAAAACACCCAAACAACCAACACCCACCAACACACACATCACAGTCAGCAGACCTCACAGTCAGGTCACAGTCAGACACACCAACAGCCACCAACACAATCACAAGAAGACAATGACATCAGTGATAGTCAGACACCACTCCACTGTCTGAGTAAGCAGCTGTAGCAGGTAAGGAATCGGTCACAGTAGCTAGCTGCTGCCATAAAGCGTCGGGGCCACTCGCGCCATCACCTCAGTCATCTCAGCACTGGTACAGCCACGACTCAGTCATTGCATCACGCTGGTGTAAAACCCTGAGATCCTACATTCTTGGACTGAAAGAACAGAGAGGAGGAGAGCCTGAGGATGATGTAGCCCTTGCCGGGAGTATGACCCTGAGTCTGAGGCAACAACTACCTAATATGCAAGATGCTTAAATATACAGAGAAAGATGATAATCATTTAACCCAATCCTAAAAATGTTCGTCAAGGATCCAATGCAATGTCTGTCTGGACATGATGGGATGTCATACTGGCTGTCACACACTTCATGAGGGCGAAGCATTGCCTGTCACACTGGGATTCGGATGATAACGAAGCTGCAAATTCCTGTACCAAACTAGGCAACCAAAAAGGCATAAAAAAACTTAATGCCAACCAAAAAAGGAAAAAATGCCTAAAAATGGCTGCTCAAATTCTTGCACTCTCATCTCAAAATGCAGCACACGAGGCTGTTCAGAGTACTGAGAACAAAACTGGTTCGCGGCTCCTGGCACCTGAAACAATCAGGTTTTAAAACCGGCACTATCATCCCGTACCAACAATCATAAGAATCTATCCAAGACGGTTAATACATATTCAGGAGGGAAAGGCACACCATCGAACACCCACAGCGCCCCACTGTTCATAGAGACCACTGCATCGCAGATGACAAGTGGCATTCCTCTCTCACAAATTGTAGGACAAGCCATTGTAGCCATCAGAACTCCTCAGGCACAAATTGTAACAAACAACATGGCCTTATAAAAAAACAACCAAACATAAATGTATCCAATGAATTACATCACCTATACCTACTTCACCTACCCTAAAGCCTCAAGGCCCTAGCCCAAAGTTCCAAAAGCCCATGGAAAAACTAAAATGAAATGCCACTCAAATGCCCACAAACATCCCTATACATGACCAACAAGATGATAACATATGATACTGTCAATCATCCGGCACCAAGACCTGCAATGGAGATCACCGATCTACCCTCAAAATCGCTGGGGTCACAATCTTCACCCTGGCTGACTCCCCATCCCACCTGAAGATGAGATAAAAGGCCGACTTCTGCCTAAGGCACTTCGTGTTCACACTTCTCTCAAAAAGTGTCACACAGTTCAGGCCCCGCTGAAGTGAGCAATGCCTCAAGCAGCTGATCACTGGACTGCACCTCTACCAGCACCTGCAGAGGGAAACAAAAATAAGAATCCAGGCACAAAAACAGATACTCTTTTGGAACCAGGCAAGAACAAACTGTGGAACACAGGAGGAAACTAACAAGACCCAAAGGCAAAGGCTACTACAAGATAGAGCAAAAGCAAACTATAAGAAAATAAAACAATCCTCTCAAAAAAAAACTAAGAAACTAAGAGAAAAAAATAAAAAGCAAGAGATGAGAGAAAGATATCTAAAGAGGATCAAAAAAAAAGAGTAAAAGCTGAAAAAGCTATGTTAAATTTCTGGGGAGGAAACCTGAGAGGATATGTCAGAACTTAGCTCAAATGATGTGAGTAAGGATATCCTACAGAAATTGCTCACATACATTGCTTCTACAGGTTGCATGCAAAAAAGATTCCCTCAGCCCAAAGAGTAGAGCGCTCCAGCGATTGCAGCAGTAAACACACGCCCACCCAGACCTCGAACTGCTCTCAAAAGCAAAAACACTCAGGAGGACTCCAAAATCACTGTCCCCACGGCTGTGTGCTCCTGCGTGCTCAGCAATTATACAGGAGGAGGGGCACTGACAAATAGGTCCCCCTTCTGCTAAATGGCCTCCCTCGCGAACATGCCAACTGTGGTCCCACTGCACTTCACAAGTATCATCAAAGGACCCATGGAGAGTTATACCCATAAGCTTGACAATAAGTATCTAGAAAATTTGGGAGGATTGGATCCATCATCAGGAATAAGATGAAGAAACCGGTTTGCAGACTTTGGAACCATCAGACTTTGGCAACAACCTGGGATCCCAGCTTCTAAACTTCTTGTCATTTTACCTCTTCAATGGCGAAAGATTGATTGATACAGCACTCATACAGCTCATTGTTAAATGAAGGATCAGCATCTGGATTTAAACGGGTATCCACTCGAACATCATCACTCATTGATTAACCGCCCATCACAAGATGGATTACCAGCTGCTGGCTGGTGACAGAGCAGCAACCAGACCCCACAGGCGCCATCACTGACTCAAAACCCCCAGTTCAAATGATCCTACTTTTCAGTACAAGCAGACTCTTCTTTGGCTCAGTCTGGTTTTCAATCTACTTTTTGAATCTACTGAAAGCTGAAGAAGGAAAGTTCACAGATGAAGTTGAATTTAACATGTACCAAGAAAAACATCTGAAAGCCATGATAGACCCAGAGACTTAAGCCCACAGAATCAGACAAAGCCGGAAAGATGGGGAACCTAAATGAGTTACCCAAATGCGCAAAGTCATAGGTCAAATGAAAAACAATAAGGAGGCTAGCTACCAACCAGGACCCAATCCCATGAAAGATCTGCCTGATGGCCACAGATAATAGAAGGACCCAAGTAGATATTTTTACCTCATCCATGTAGGATTCTCATCTAGGACCTCAAGGATGCCAACCTAATGGGTCTATCACTCGGACCATGGGGGAGTCATCTAGTGCAGCTAGGTCATAGTCTCCACAGACTCATGCCTGAGTACACCTGGCCATACGACCATGTGGCCATGCACTGAACTATTATAGTCAGCAAATTGCATGTATCTGCAAGATCACCTGTGGTGGGCTTCACGGCACGATATCACAGGGGCCTATTTGCATGAGATGTCATATATCAGTAGCAGGACATCTGGATAACGATTACTAAAATATGTGGACAGTGTGCCAGTAATAGGGACATGTTGTATACAGTACTGTGAGACAGTGCATATAAAAGGTGCACACACATATCACAATGCCAGGTATGTGTGAGATATGACAATGTGAGCACAATACACAAGACCAAAGCCATGCAACCTGTCATTTGACCTATAATCTGTACAATGCAAATGTAAAACATACAACTCTGTTAGGGGAACATGTATGTGGAGTGGAAACAGTCCAAGAAGCTAGATGCATATGTGTGGACAGGAGGAAGCTCATACTGGGGTATATCAGGATGTGATACAACCACTGCAGTTGATCAGATTGGGTACACAACTGCCATCAGTCATGGACTCCTGCAGTACCTGCATATAACTCTATATCAGCTCACATATCAGGATTATCCCAACACAGGCCCACAGTTGCCTGCTACAGCAAAAGCCATGGTTCGCATACAGGCTAACATGCTGCAAAGGGATTGAATGCTATGGACACATACACACAGCATTGCACATGCGATAAAGCACAGTGCAGATAGTCATCAAAAGGTGTACAAGAGATGGTGCAACAGTGACAGTTTGAAGACGTAGACATCCCTACACATATGTTGGGAAAATCATCCCAGAAATGTCCAGGGAGGTTGCCAGGAGCCATACAGCAACAGTGAAGGGGTATCAGACATCTCTGGCAAGTACTGGGTGTGTACTATATGTGATAATAATCTTCCATGGCCTCCACATGTCTTGAATATAGGGTGTGTTTTGACGATGGCAGCTGTTCATCACAACACACAACAGCCAGTTCTGGGTAACGTCTGGACAGCAATACATCAACTTTTCAAAACGCATGTGTGGAAGTGTGTGAAGGTGTTATGAGACCAGGGTTGAACTCTCTTTGTGTACAATTAAGTCATGTTAGTTTGGCACAATAACAGCACTACACAACAGCAGAACAGTACTATCCACACAGTGAATCAGGGGAATGGCAGTGTTCTGCCTTAGGTTTGCTGTCCACAAGCTTGAACTGGGGCTGTAGCCAATTTGGATTGTATTATGACCACGTCCAAACACCAGTCCCTTGTGGCTATGATGTGTCTGGTGTCTGCCACATAGCTGTGGATGAAGTATCCCAGCATTGCACACAATAATGGGCCACACCCTACATCCAAATGAACAAAAGGATGGATTCACAAGAACTCAATCAACTGTCTTCTGTGGCTAAGCCAGGGGCCACACCTAGACACGAAATACAGTCTGTGTGTTGACCTGACAGGTGTTGTTCACAGGGGATGACTTTGCAATTGGACAGATTTGGAGGTGTTTGTCAAGGGAGAGTTTGCAAACATTGCCATGTTGAGATGTTCTATGCTGAGAAACACCACCCCAAGAGGATGAATGCTGTACTGAGAGCAGCAGTTGCTTTACCAAAGTATTGGTTTACGGGTGTGCACCTTCTGCAAGCCAACTATTGTAATACTAACATGTACGATATGCCACCCCTACCTGATGTGTATGTTTCTCATTCAGAACGCACAGGATACATGTGAGACAGTGCATACGAAATGTTGGAAATCTCATAGAAATATTAATGTGGTCTCATGTGATATGTCACAGAACCTTTGCATGTTAAGAGGGGTGTGTACACTTACTATATCCACTGTCAGTTTTTGAATTTGTTTGAGGAAATGCCTTTGTTTTCACATACATGTATTGCAGGTTATGACAACTGGAAATCACAGTATGACATTAAAAGTAAGGTCACCAATCCACTGGTCAAACCAGTAATGTACCAGACCAACATAGGAGGTATGTGCATCAGACAGAGAGTATGACCCACATATCGAAATAGTTGTGAAAACTCTGTACAGTTTGTAGTTATGTTCCCTAGGTTTTGCACAATGCTATACAGGTGAACAGCACTGATGTCTACATGGGTGTAGTGTGTTCTAGGTGAAGGCTCAACACCTCCTAAAGACACTCACATATCCCAGTGATGTAAAGTAATAGTAAAATTAAGGTAAAAGGTATGCATTGCATGATGTTGAAGGTCGGTCTACAGTGTCTCTGTTGTGGTCTGAGTGTGTGTCATGACTGTCACTCTCTGCCTAATGTAAGGTCTGTGTAATGCCTGTGAGACACCTTGTGTGTGTGAGTGTGTATTTATGTGTGTGTGTTTGTGTGTGAGTGTTTGTGTGTCTCAGAGTGTGTGTGTATGTGTGTGTGTGTGTGTGTGTGTGTGTGTGTGTGTGTGTGTGTGTCTGAATGAGTGTGAGTGGGTGTGTGTGTGTGTGTGTGTGTGTGCGTGTGTGTGTGTTTGAGAGTATATAATAGCAAACTGTATAATGATGTTAGTAATGTACATATCTTGTCTTTTTCTCACAGGTGGGCATGGTGGTCCCAGTCCTCCCACTATGCAAGTGATGTTAGCTTGTTTGGCAACTCTGACCATGATGACAACCATAGTGGGGCACAGGTGGGGTTGTCATGGTCTATAGCTGTGTTACCGGTTGGCATTCCACCTTTGTCAACCCCATCCCTCACACGGTCACAATGCCCACACATTCCCCGTCACCAGTGGCCACAAGTGAAGGACAGCTGGGTGCAGGCACAGGGCATGCAAGTGTGGAGACTATGGCAAGTGAGTAGCCAGCCACTAGCCATAGCCAGACTGCTGGTGAGGTCACACACAGGCAGACGGGCAGGAGTGGTCGCAGGGAGGATTGATGCCTGTCCTGCTTATTTAGCAAGTGCCAATGCAGCA